>NC_090347.1:3456316-3633816 GCF_035084215.1 Heptranchias perlo | reverse complement strand
ACCAGTCCATTGATATCTTCCTGCAGTCTACAGCTTTCCTCCTCACTATCAACCACACGGCCTATCTTTGTGTCATCTGCAAATTTCTTAATCATGCCCCCTACATTTAAGTCCAAATCATTAATGTATACCACAAAAAGCAAAGGACCCAGTACCGAGCCCTGAGGCACCCCACTGGAAACCGCCTTCTAGTCACAAAAACGAAAGGCCCTACTCTCTCCTTAGTTATCCTCTTGCTCTTAATGTATTTATAAAACATCTTTGGGTTTTCTTTGATTTTTACCTGCTAATATTTTTTCATGCCCTCTCTCTGCTTTCCTAATTTCCTTTTTAACTTCACCCCTGCACTAAGGAGTGGTTTGATTGAGGTGTTTAGGATTTTGAAAGGAATTGATGGGGTCGATGGAGAGAAACTTTTTCCGCTGGTGGGGGACTCCAGGATAAGGGGACAGAACCTTAAAATCAGAGCCTGGCCATTCAGGAGAGAAGTTAGGAAACACTTCTTCAGCTAATGGTGGTCAAAGTGTGGAACTCTTTCCCACAAAAAGCAGTAGATGCTCAATTCATAATTTTAAATCTGAGATCGACAGATTTTTGCTGGCCTAGGGTATTAAGGGATATGGAGCCGAGGGGGATGGAGTTAGGATACAGATCAGCCGTGATCTCATGGAATGGTGGAACAGGCTCGAGGGGCCGAATGGCCTGCTCCTGTTCCTATGATAAAATTACCTTTATTTATTGTCGGCGAAGGTTGGGGTTGACAGATGAGTCTGCGTCATTGAGCAGGGAATCATAACTAATATCTCAGCCTCTCAAAGCAGTTTCAGCTCAAACACTGCCAAGAAACAGATGTGCGGGGAGATTTCTCTTCCCAACAGCAGTTCCCAGAGGCAAATGTTGCCTCTGCACCATCTCCGAGCTTGGGGGCAGGAGGACTCCGTCGAAGGGCATCGAGATCCAGCTGTAGTCCCGTTCACCCATCACCCCCCTGAGCTCGCTGACCTACGTTGGCTCCCGGTCCAGCAACGCCTCGATTTTAAAATCCTCATCCTTGTTTTCAAATCCCTCCATGGCCCCTCGCCCCCTCTCCCTATCTCTGTAACCTCCTCCAGCCCGACAACCCTCCGAGATCTCTGCGCTCCTCCAATTCTGGCCTCTTGCGCATTCCCCAGTTTTAATCGCTCCACCATTGGCGGCCGTGTCTTCAGCTGCCTGGGCCCTAAGCTCTGGAATTCCCTCCCTAAACCTCTCTCCACCTCTCTCTCTCTCCTCCTTTAAGACGCTCCTTAAAACCTACCTCTTTGACCAGACTTTTGGTCACCTGTCTGGGCACTGGGGAGAGAGAAGAAAAGAAAGAGAGAAAGAAAGAAACAAAGAAAACGTACTTGCATTTATATAGCGCCTTTCACGTCCTCAGGACGTCCCAAAGCATTTTACAGCCAATGGCAGTACTTTTGAAGTGTAGTCACTGCTGTAATGCAGGAAACTCAGCAGCCAATTTGCGCACAGCAAGATCCCACAAACAGCAATGTGATATCGACCAGATCATCTGTTTCTAGTGATGTTGGTTGAGGGATGAATATCGGCCCCAGGACACCGGGGAGAACTCCCCCTGCTCTTCTTCTGGGATCTATTACGTCCACCTGAGAGGGCAGACAAGGCCTCGGTTTAACGCCTCATCCAAAAGACGGCACCTCTGACAGTGCAGCACTCCCTCAGTGCTGGCCCTGGGTGTGTTGGCCTGGATTACGGGCTCAATTCCCCTGGAGTGGGACCGTGAACCCACGGCCTTCACCACCCAGAAGTGAGAGTGCCATTTCCCCTCGACCCCTCCTCTCTCTGACTGAGATCGTCAATTTGGTGCCAAATTAGGGGCTGTTTCGGTGACTTGGATCTGACTGGAAACCAGATTGAGACGGTCCCAAAACTTACCTCTCACCTTTGACAATCGTTCCCGGCCGATTAGCTGCATCTCATCGATGTGAGTTCAACAATTAAACATTTCCGAGCTCCCGATCTGGAGAATGACGGTAGCGGGAGGAATGATTCACAGTGTATTTACAGCTCTGCCCCCAGCGAACACAATGCACAGCGTTCTAGGGATTAACGATAGATTGCTTGGTGTTTGTAGCAGGGGTTCTAAACTTTGATCTGCCCTTCAAACCCTTCTGAACTTCACTTCAAAAGGGCCGTCAGTAAAGCTCCAGAATTAATGACCTGCTTCAAAGTCTTGCCTTCTTACTTTTCATTCCTCCTCCAATTATTTTTTTAAGATTTGTTCTCGGGATGTGGGTGTCGCTGGCAAGGCCGGCATTTGTCGCCCATCCCCATGCAACATAGGAACAGGAAGAGGCCATTCAGCCCCTCGAGCCTGTTCCGCCATTCAATTAGATCATGGCTGATCTGTACATTAGAAACAGGAGGAGGCCATTCAGCCCCTCGAGCCTGTTGGCCCATTCTCTTCGATCATCTGTACCTCAACTCCATTTACCCGCCTTTGCTCCATACCCCTCGATACCCTCACCCAACAAAAACCTATCGATCTCAGTCTTGAAATTTTCAATTGACCCCCAGCCTGTTGGGGGAGAGAGTTCCAGATTTCCAGAGTTGCCCCTTGGGAAGTTGGTGGGTTTATCTCCGTGAACTGCCGCGGTCCAGTTCTTGCGGTGATGGTCCTCATTCACTGAGACTCTTATTGTTGAAATTTGCAGCTAATGGTTCACAAGACTGAGTGGGACTGGAGTCACGTTTAAGCCGGACCAGGTAAGGGGGCGTCTTTACAACAATCCGGCAGCTTTGGGGGGGTTATTTCCTGCTGCCTGCCCATAACTCACCAGGGCGGGATTTAATACTCTCAATCTCTGGTTTGCTCGTCCTGGCCCATAACCACGGCACTGATATCCCCATCCTCCCCTAAAGGTGCTGATTCAAGCGGGAGACAGTTCCGCCCCATCCAAGTGTCGTCCGTGAGCTACCAATCGTCTCAGGACCTTGGGATAGGGAGCGGTAAATCAGCCAAAAGGGAGTCCCATGTGTGGCGGACGTCAGGATCAGGCTCAGCCGCGACGCCCTACAGAGTCGAATAGCTGGTTGCGGGCGGTGTCGGAGGGCAAGCGGTGCCTGTGGAACCGAGCCCCGGGGGGGTGGGGGAGGGCATTCGATTCACTCCTCAGGGATCCATCTTTGGAACACACCCACGGTGTGTGCCTCCCAGACTGTCATCTTTAAAACTCACGCCTGAACTGGATGTAGAAATTGATCCTGCCTGTAGACGGACTCCGGCTCTCCTCTGCTCCAGATATCCCTGCAGTATAAAAGCACTTACAGTCATAAATCCAGGCCTGTGCATCGGTGAGAACATTTATAGAAAGAAGTGGCACTAAATCTCGGGCTGACTCGCCTAACCCGACCTCATTGATTGACGGGCAGCGCTGGGAGAGTTTTACATTGTTTATTTGTCTTGTGGCTGTGAACGGGAAGCGCTGACCTTTGACACGATGTGAGAAGCTGGCTCCTGCCCCCCCCGCCCCAGTGGGCAGCGCCTCACCGACCCCGACCCCGGACGGCATCAGTGCTCGGGGTGGGCGGGATGGGTGGGGGGGTTCCCTCGCCAGAAGGTCGTGGGGTTCGAGCCCCACTCCAGAGACTTGAGCCCCCTAATCCAGGCCGACACTCCCACCGCCAGTACTGAGGGAGCGCTGCAATGTTGGAGGTGCCGTCTTTTGGGCGAGACGTTAATCCCAGGCCCCGTCTGCCCTCTAGGGTCACTGTTTCGAAGAAGACCATGGGGGGGGGGGGGGGGGGGGAGTTCTCCCCGGTGTCCTGGGGCCAATATTTATCCCTCAAACAACATCACTAAAACTGATTATCCCGGTCATTTATCTCATTGCTGTTTGTGGGATCTTGCTGTGCGCAAATTCTCTGCCACGTTTCCTACATTACAGCAGTGGCCACACTTCAAAAAGTGTATCATTGGCCGTAAAGCGCTTTGGGACGTCCTGAGGCCGTGAAAGGCGCTGTATAAATGCAGGTCATTCTTCCTATCTCTCTTTCAGCAGAAACGTCTTGTGGTACGTTCGCTTGGAGCAGGGATCCGAGCTGGAGAGAAATCAGCTCCTCAGTCCCACCGCAATTACCACACAGCTCTCGATCATATCAAACATGTTCTTCAAAGCTCCTCTCAGCCTTTCCACCTAGTCAGAATCATCGGCCTCTCACCATCTGCCGCAGCTCCCAGTACCAGCACTGCTCCTCCATCAAATATTCAGCACATCTGCATATTCATCCGTAGAACACGTTGGGAACGACACAGCTCAGACTAATCTTACAGTAATGCCGAGCCTTTTTCCAGGCTCTGTGATAATTTAATACGATTTCTGAAAGAATATTTGATTGTCTTTTTTTTTTCCCCTCTCTACTTCAGATCTTCCCCCCTGGGCTTTGTGATCTAAAGTTCAGACTGGAGAATCTATTTCAAGGCGTGAACTTACAAAGTTTTCAGAATTAGGCCTTGGTTTTTTCTCCTTTTTCTTATTTAGCCCTGCACCAGTAATTCCTCGTCACCGTGCAGGACGACGGGCACGAGGCCAGAATACCAAGCTGGTGATGGGCTGTCATTAGGTTCCACCTCTGACAGGTAAACATCGACCAAGTTGCTCGTGGCAGGAGCTGGACGAGGTCACTCTGGGGCCCGCCGCAGGACAGAGAACCTCACAGTGTTTGTGTATGGCTCTACCTTTGCATTTAACCTGGGGGTAACTTGGGGAGAAGGTAATAGCCTTTTGTAGGTTATTTCGGAGGTGCCGTCTCTCAGATGAGATGTTAAACCGAGGGCCCCGTCTGTCCCTTTCAGGTGGATGTAAAAGATCCCACGGCCACTATTTCGAAGAAGAGCAGGGGGGAGTTCTCCCCCCGGTGTCCTGGGGCCAATATTTATCCCTCAACCGACATCACTAAAAACAGATTATCTGGTCATTTATCACATTGCTGTTTGTGGGATCTTGCTGTGCACAAATTGGCTGCCACCTTTCCTACATTACAACAGTGACTACACTTCAAAAGTAATTCATTGGCTGTAAAGCGCTTTGGGACGTCCTGAGGTCATGAAATACGCTGTGGAAATGCAAATCTTTCTTTTAACAGCTTTGTGGGGCCACAAGAGGGCACTCACTGACTAGCAGTGACCAGACAGGCCGGAATGTGGACGAGTCTTCAGATTATTGCCCCCCCCCACTGGTCACTTGCCTCTCAGGAAGGGACTGGACAGCAAAATACATCGTAGCCAATAGGAAACAGACCCTTCACCATCATTCCCTCCGCCCCTGCCTCAGCTCCTCTGCTGCTGAAACCCTCGTCCGTGCCTTTGTCACCTCCAGACTGGACTATTCCAATGCTCTCCTGGCCGGCCTCCCATCTTCCACCCTCCGTAAACTTCAGCTCATCCAAAACTCCTAACTCGCACCAAGTCCCGTTCTCCCATCACCCCCTGTGCTCGCTGACCTACATTGGCTCCCGGTCCGGGAACGCCTCGATTTTAAAATTCTTTTCCTTGTTTTTAAATCCCTCCATGGCCTCGCTCCCTCCCTATCTCTGTAACCTCCTCCAGCCCCACAACCCTCCGAGATCTCTGCACTCCTCCAATTCTGCCCTCAAGCACATCCCCGATTTTCATCTGTATCTAACCCGTGCTGTACCTGCCCTGGGAGTGTTTGATGGGACAGTGTAGAGGGAGCTTTACTCTGTATCTAACCCGTGCTGTACCTGCCCTGGGAGTGTTTGATGGGACAGTGTAGAGGGAGCTTTACTCTGTATCTAACCCGTGCTGTACCTGCCCTGGGAGTGTTTGATGGGACAGTGTAGAGGGAGCTTTACTCTGTATCTAACCCGTGCTGTACCTGCCCTGGGAGTGTTTGATGGGACAGTGTAGAGGGAGCTTTACTCTGTATCTAACCTGTGCTGTACCTGCCCTGGGAGTGTTTGATGGGACAGTGTAGAGGGAGCTTTACTCTGTATCTAACCCGCGCTGTACCTGCCCTGGGAGTGTTTGATGGGACAGTGTAGAGGGAGCTTTACTCTGTATCTAACCCGTGCTGTACCTGCCCTGGGAGTGTTTGATGGGACAGTGTAGAGGGAGCTTTACTCTGTATCTAACCCGTGCTGTACCTGCCCTGGGAGTGTTTGATGAGACAGTGTAGAGGGAGCTTTACTTTGTATCTAACCCGTGCTGTACCTGCCCTGGGAGTGTTTGATGGGACAGTGTAGAGGGAGCTTTACTCTGTATCTAACCCATGCAGTACTTGCCCTGGGAGTGTTTGATGGGACAGTGTAGAGGGAGCTTTACTCTGTATCTAACCCGTGCTGTACCTGCCCTGGGAGTGTTTGATGGGACAGTGTAGAGGGAGCTTTACTCTGTATCTAACCTGTGCTGTACCTGCCCTGGGAGTGTTTGATGGGACAGTGTAGAGGGAGTGTTTGATGGGACAGTGTAGAGGGAGTGTTTGATGGGACTGTGTAGAGGGAGTGTTTGATGGGACAGTGTAGAGGGAGTGTTTGATGGGACGGTGTAGAGGGAGTGTTTGATGGGACGGTGTAGAGGGAGTGTTTGATGGGACGGTGTAGAGGGAGTGTTTGATGGGACAGTGTAGAGGGAGTGTTTGATGGGACGGTGTGGAGGGAGTGTTTGATGGGACGGTGTAGAGGGAGTGTTTGATGGGACGGTGTAGAGGGAGTGTTTGATGGGACAGTGTAGAGGGAGTGTTTGATGGGACGGTGTAGAGGGAGTGTTTGATGGGACGGTGTAGAGGGAGTGTTTGATGGGACGGTGTAGAGGGAGTGTTTGATGGGACGGTGTAGAGGGAGTGTTTGATGGGACGGTGTAGAGGGAGTGTTTGATGGGACGGTGTAGAGGGAGTGTTTGATGGGACGGTGTAGAGGGAGTGTTTGATGGGACAGTGTAGAGGGAGTGTTTGATGGGACGGTGTAGAGGGAGTGTTTGATGGGACAGTGTAGAGGGAGTGTTTGATGGGACGGTGTAGAGGGAGTGTTTGATGGGACAGTGTAGAGGGAGTTTTACCTGTGCTGGGATGGGTGTGAATTCTGCTGATTCAAAGAAATCTGCGATGCTTCTAAAGTAACATAAATGTTTGGGAAATATGGTAAATGAGGGAGATGAGACAAGATCCCATAATCTCCTGACCAAACCCTGCGCTGTATGGAACCCTCGGATAATAATCTGCCTGTCGTAGCTCCTCTTGAAATTCAATCATCAGCAAACACTGTGAAACTCTGGTACATCAAAACCATTGGCTGCCTGAAGGTGAGGACTTGGAAATTGCCAATAGATAATTTCAGCAGAGTGTCTGGGTTCTGTTTCTGCAAAAGTTATAAATATTTTTGTCACACTGTAATGGGATTAAAGTTCCTGAGTTCAGGTGTGAGGATAGAGGGCAGTGTTGAATTGAAGATGTTGAGGTACCTTCTCTAAGCTCAGAGAAGCCCCCGACTGCTGGTTTGCATTGTCTGTATTGACCTCACGGGACTCGATGACTCGCAGGTATCCTCCCCGCCCCCACCACAATTCTCCACACCCCACCCCGGGTACCGGGCGGAGCTCGAACTAAAAGAGTCATTTCACGTGGGAACCGTACAGCCCTGGAGACCGAGGGGCCTACAACCCGTTGCTCTGCACTGGGTTCGAACTCAGGTCCCAAAGTTGAGAGGACAGAGTGCTGGCTCCTCCACTCGTCAACCGTGGCTCAGCGGGTATCTCGACTCGCCTCTGAGTCGGAAGGTCGTGGCATCAGGTCCCACCCCAGAGGCCTGAGCGCAAAATCCAGGCCGCTACTCCCAGTGGAGTGCTGCACTGCCGGAGGTGCTGTCTTTTAGGATGAGACATTACACTGAGGCTTCGTCTGCCCTCTCAGGTGAACGTAAAAGATCCCACTGTTTCGAAGAAGAGCAGGGGAGTTCTCCCCGGTGTCCTGGGGCCAATATTTATCCCTCAACCAACGTCACTAAAAACAGATTATCCGGGATCATTATCACATTGCTGTTTGTGGGATCTTGCTGTGGGCAAATTGGCTGCCGAGTTTCCTACATTACAACAGTGACTAAACTTCAAAAAGTACTTCATTGGCTGTAAAGCGCTTTGGGCCGTCCTGAGGTCATGAGCTACGTCTGTAGAAATGCAAGTCTTTCTTTCCTTTTTTTAGTGGGACCTACCTCTTTATCCCGAGGAGAAGCCGCAGGGGTTACAGGCAGTAAACAGATGGTGATAACAACTGGTGCCGTTACCCCCTGCACCCCCCCACCCCACCCCCCGGACCTCTCACGATTCCTTTGATTTGATCTTTGTTGAATTCTTCGAGCCGGAGAAGCTTTTGGAGGAGTCAAGGTTTGAGCAGAGCGATTTCTTGAGTACGCTGGGAGAGAGACGCAGACACACACACACACACACACATCCGGACAAAGAGCGGCCTTGGGACTGCCTCTGAGACTCCAGCTCCCAACAATAGCCGTGTAATTCCGTGTTCTGAACTAAGGAATGGAACAAAACACTACCCACCAGGCAAGGCCAGTGAGTGTGGAGCCTTTCTCACAAACACCCACTTCCTTCTCAGAAATCAATGTTAGCCGGAGAACAGGCGGAAGTCAATTGACTCGGTGAATTTTCTTCACCGTTTGAGATTTGACGTTAATCTTCTCATTTCTCTCTGGCTGTTTCACCCTCTCTGGCTCTCTTTTGATTTCCTCCCCTCCTTCAGTCCACCGCCTCAACTCCACCCTCGACTTCCCAGGTGTCAGTGGGTATCACTCTCTCACCTCTGAGGCAGGAGGTCATGGGTTCGAGACCCACTCCAGAGACATTGAGCAACTCACCCAGACTGTCACTCCAGGGCAACAACAACCACTTGCATTTATATAGCGTCTTTAACATAGTGAAACGTCCCAAGGCGCTTCGCAGGAGCGATTATCAAACAAAATTTGACACCGAGCCACGTAAGGAGATATTAGGACAGGTGACCAAAAGGTTTGGTCAAAGTGGGAGGTTTTATGGAGGGCGGGGAGGTTTAGGGAGGGAATTCTAGGGCATTAGGCAGCTGAAGGCACGGCCGCCAATGGTGGAGCGATTAAAATCGGGGATGCGCAAGAGGCCAGAATTGGAGGAGCGCAGAGATCTCGGAGGGTTGTGGGGCTGGAGGAGGTTACAGAGATAGGGAGAGGGGGCGAGGGCCATGGAGGGATTTGAAAACAAGAATGAGAAATTTAAGATCGAGGCGTTCCCGGAGCCAATGTAGGTCAGCGAGCACAGGGGGGTGATGGGTGAACGGGACTTGGTGCGAGTTAGGATACGGGCAGCAGAGTTTTGGATGAGCTGAAGTTTACAGGGGGTGGGAAATGGGAGGCCGGCCAGGAGGGCGTTGGAATAGTTAAACGTTAAACTGAGGGATCTTTTACATCCACCTAAGAGGGCAGACGGGGCCTCGGTTTAACTTCTCATCTGAAAGACGGCACCCCCGGCAGTGCAGCACTCCCTCAGTACCGCAGTGGGAGTGTCGGCCTGGATTATAGGCCCCGGAGTGGGGCTTGAACCCATGACCTTCTGCCTCAGAGAGGGCGAGAGTGATACCCACTGAGCCACACCTGACATATAAAGGAAAGAAAGAGCCAAAGAAAATGGCATTTTATTTATCTCTTTAAAACCCGACCCTTAATCCGTGAATAAATTTTTGAGCACAATTAAAGGAGAAAGAGAATTGTGCTCTTGGCTTGAGTTGTGTCTCACTGCTCACATCTACTTAATAACCAGTCTCCACTCAAACATTCCACTGGAGCTCAGTCTGGATTCCACAAAGCTCCCGATTTAAATCTATTACATTAAACATTAGCCGGAATGAATAGAATTTGAATAGCGAAACCTCTTAATCCTACTTGATGAAGCAGCCCAATTTATTCCTGAATAGCGATGAGGTTAAACTGCCACATAGCCCCTTAAAACATTTGTTCCCTCTCACTTTCCCACAGCACACTGAACAAATCTGGATCATTAGAGAGGGCAGGTTGTAAATTAAAAACCCAAAACAACAAATTGGACTAACTGCCTGCAAGGAGTATTTTTTCAGAATTTGAATTTAGATTCCCAAGCAGCGAATGGGAGGAGAATACTTTCGATTGAGAAAGTTTGTTAGGCCCAAGTAGGCCCCAGCCTTTATAGTAGTTTAACAACCCACCTCATCACTGCATCAGTCCCGTCTCTCTCCAGAAATACAACTCTCTCCAACCCGTTCATACTCTTCCCCCTCAATGTCCTTCTGGTGGTAACTTCATTCATAACACAAATATCCTTTCAGTGAGATGGTGATTGCCAACTCTGGTTGGGCTTATTCCTGGAGGTTTCAACACATTGGCTGGTTAGGCCCCAGCTGGAGTATTGTGGCCAATTTTGGGCACCGCACTTTAGGAAGGATGTCTAGGCCTTGGAGAGGGTGCAGAGGAGATTTACCAGAATGGTTTCAGGGATGAGGGACTTCAGTTATGTGGAGAGACTGGAGAAGCTGGGATCGTGCTCTTTAGAGCAGAGAAGGTTAAGGGGAGATTTAGCAGAGGTGTTCAAAATTATGAAGGGTTTTGATAGAGTAAATAGAGAGAAACTGTTTCCAGAGGCAGAAGGGTCGGTGACCAGAGGACACAGATTTAAGGTAATTGGCAAAAGAGAAGATGAGAACACATTTCTTTACTCAGCGAGTTGTTATGATCTGGAATGCGCTGCCTGAAAGGGCGGTGGAAGCAAATTCAATAATAACTTTCAAAAGGGAATTGGATAAATACTTGAAGGGGAAAAATTTGCAGGTCTACGGGGAAAGGGCAGGGGAATGGGACTAATTGGATAGCTCGTTCAAAGAGCCGGCACAGGCATGATGGGCCGAATGGCCTCCTTCTACACTGTACCTACTGTGGTTCCGCCTCCAACCGCCCAGCCTGGACAAACAGCCTTTTCTCGTCTCTCCAATATTTTTATAACTAATAAACGAAAATGTTCAAAGAAAATATAAAAAAACACCATTTTTCTAACGACCCTGTGATTTTTCTCACCAGGTTTTTTATTTGCTGCAGCATCTGAGAGATTAATCTCAAACTCCCAGAGATTCCAGGACAATCCACGAGGGTTGGCGACCTCAGTTTTGCCTGACTCCCCTTCCCACACCCACCTGTCTCATTTTCAAAGTTTCTAACTTGCTATTTGAATGGTAAAACTCCCTCTACATTGTCCCATCAAACACTCCCAGGGCAGGTACAGCACGGGTTAGATACAGAGTAAAGCTCCCTCTACACTGTCCCATCAAACACTCCCAGGGCAGGTACAGCACGGGTTAGATACAGAGTAAAGCTCCCTCTACACTGTCCCATCAAACACTCCCAGGGCAGGTACAGCACGGGTTAGATACAGAGTAAAGCTCCCTCTACACTGTCCCATCAAACACTCCCAGGGCAGGTACAGCACGGGTTAGATACAGAGTAAAGCTCCCTCTACACTGTCCCATCAAACACTCCCAGGGCAGGTACAGCACGGGTTAGATACAGAGTAAAGCTCCCTCTATACTGTCCCATCAAACACTCCCAGGGCAGGTACAGCACGGGTTAGATACAGAGTAAAGCTCCCTCTACACTGTCCCATCAAACACTCCCAGGGCAGGTACAGCACGGGTTAGATACAGAGTAAAGCTCCCTCTACACTGTCCCATCAAACACTCCCAGGGCAGGTACAACACGGGTTAGATACAGAGTAAAGCTCCCTCTACACTGTCCCATCAAACACTCCCAGGGCAGGTACAGCACGGGTTAGATACAGAGTAAAGCTCCCTCTACACTGTCCCATCAAACACTCCCAGGGCAGGTACAGCACGGGTTAGATACAGAGTAAAGCTCCCTCTATACTGTCCCATCAAACACTCCCAGGGCAGGTACAGCACGGGTTAGATACAGAGTAAAGCTCCCTCTATACTGTCCCATCAAACACTCCCAGGGCAGGTACAGCACGGGTTAGATACAGAGTAAAGCTCCCTCTATACTGTCCCATCAAACACTCCCAGGGCAGGTACAGCACGGGTTAGATACAGAGTAAAGCTCCCTCTACACTGTCCCATCAAACACTCCCAGGGCAGGTACAGCACGGGTTAGATACAGAGTAAAGCTCCCTCTACACTGTCCCATCAAACACTCCCAGGGCAGGTACAGCACGGGTTAGATACAGAGTAAAGCTCCCTCTACACTGTCCCATCAAACACTCCCAGGGCAGGTACAGCACGGGTTAGATACAGAGTAAAGCTCCCTCTACACTGTCCCATCAAACACTCCCAGGGCAGGTACAGCACGGGTTAGATACAGAGTAAAGCTCCCTCTACACTGTCCCATCAAACACTCCCAGGGCAGGTACAGCACGGGTTAGATACAGAGTAAAGCTCCCTCTACACTGTCCCATCAAACACTCCCAGGGCAGGTACAGCACGGGTTAGATACAGAGTAAAGCTCCCTCTACACTGTCCCATCAAACACTCCCAGGGCAGGTACAGCACGGGTTAGATACAGAGTAAAGCTCCCTCTACACTGTCCCATCAAACACTCCCAGGGCAGGTACAGCATGGGTTAGATACAGAGTAAAGCTCCCTCTACACTGTCCCATCAAACACTCCCAGGGCAGGTACAGCACGGGTTAGATACAGAGTAAAGCTCCCTCTACACTGTCCCATCAAACACTCCCAGGGCAGGTACAACACGGGTTAGATACAGAGTAAAGCTCCCTCTACACTGTCCCATCAAACACTCCCAGGGCAGGTACAGGGCGGGTTAGATACAGAGTAAAGCTCCCTCCACAGTGTGTTCTAATTTATATTAAATGGTGACAGTGTAGATGTCAGCTGCCAGCTATCTGTTAAGACGTCCACTTTTCTAGGCCCCGCTCGTGCTGTTTGCACTGGGGGGTCAGAGAGCTGCGGTAGTTAACTGGCTAAATGGCTCCCCCATGAGCCACGGCAGGTGACGGGAAGTGACACTTAGCTAGCTGTAAACAGATGTTTTGTAAGCTCCACATGAACAGCAGGGATGGGGCCTGGGAAACAGCTGGATTTTGTGCGACTGGAGTGTTAAAACTCATCGACCCGCTGCTGGAATGATTGGACTGCTCTAGATTCCTGTTCTGCTGCCTGTTAATTGTAAGTTTTCTTTTTAGAAAGAAGTAATTTTCTTTTTCCTGGGAACCTGTGACATTAGTATAATGCCAATGACCTCTCTGAGTTTCCATGGTTACTTAATGGGTTGCCAACTCTCTCGGATTGTCCTTGAGTCTCCAGGAATTAAAGATTGAATTCTCGAACTCCGCTGCGAGCAAACGCGGGGAGAAAGGTCAGAGGGAATTCGCCAAATGAATATTGAACGGTGAATCAATTGGTCTTGTTATCCACTTCTCGATTACAGTCCAGCTGGTGTCTGAAATGTCCAGGCAACGCATGACCTCCCTCAACCTTCCTATTGTGATACTAGCTCGGGGGGTCGCACCATTGCTTCTAAATCAGCAGGATCGTGGGTTCGAGCCCCACTCCAGAGACTTGAGCGCGTAATCCAGGCGGACGCTCCCGGTGCCGTACTGAGGGAGTGCTGCACTGTCAGACGTGTGCCGTCTTTCAGATGAGACGTTAAACGGAGGCCCCTTCCTGCCCCCACAGGTGGATGTAAAAGATCCCACAGCCACTATTCAAAGAAGAGTGGGGGAGTCCTGGGGCCAATATTTATCCCTTAACCAACATCACTGAAAACAGATTATCTGGTCATGATCACATTGCTGATTGTGGGATCTTGCTGTGCGCAAATTAGCTGCTGCGTTTCCGACATTACAACAGTGACCACACTTCAAAAAACTACTTCATTGGTTATAAAGCGCTTTGGGACGTCCTGAGGTCGTGAAATGAACTCTGTAAATTCTTTCTTTTTTTAAACTTTAAAGTCACGTGACGAAACCTCCTGGAAAATGGCCAATCAGAGTTGCCCTTTGAACTCTTGTAGCTTCCTCCTCT
Organism: Heptranchias perlo; assembly: GCF_035084215.1. Lineage (NCBI taxonomy): Eukaryota > Metazoa > Chordata > Chondrichthyes > Hexanchiformes > Hexanchidae > Heptranchias > Heptranchias perlo. Next base: position 3,619,750 of record NC_090347.1, on the reverse strand, counting down.
GGGAATGACCTTTGCCCCCATTTCTCTTCAGCAGTGGGGGAACCAGGAGTAAGCGTAAACTCGAGGTGGGGGGGTGGGGGGGGGAAATTACCCCTCTCTTCCCCCCGCCCCGCACAGAATTCGCTCCTTCAGCTGATAATCATAGAACCTCACCGCACAGAAGGAGGCCATTCGACCCATCGTGCCCTGTACTGGCTGTACTGAAGCCAATGGAAAAGAAAAACATCAGGGGGTGGTGTAAATCGGCCGGCCGATTCGCTATCACCCGGGTGTACAAAACCGTCCCAAGACCTGTTTGACGTTGGGATCTTTGAGATGCCCTGAGAAGGTGGTGGTAGCGGGTTTGATACAACTGAGTGTCTCGCTGGGACACTTCAGAGGACAGGTAAGAGTCAACCACGTGTGGTGTGGGGACTGGAGTCACATATAGGCCCAGACCGGGTAAGGACGGCAGGTTTCCTTCCCTAAAGGGACATTAATGAACCAGTTGGGTTTTTACGACAATCTGTCAGCTTAACGGCCACTTTACTGAGACCAGATTTTTATTCCCTGATTTTTAAAAATTGAATTGAAATTCTCTCAGTGCCCAGAGTGGGATTTGAACTCACGTTCTCTGGATTATTACTCCAGTAACAGAACTACAGTAACAACAACTTGCATTTATATAGCGCCTTTAACGTAGTAAAACGTCCTGAGGCGCTTCACAGGAGCGATTATCAAACAAAAATTGTCACCGATTGTCACTTTAAGGAGATATTAGGACAGGTGACCAAAAGCTTGGTCATAGAGGTGGGTTTTAAAGAGCGTCTTAAAGAGAGGTGGAGAGGTTTAGGGAGGGAATTCTAGAGTTTAGGGCCCGGGCAGCTGAAGGCACGGCCGCCAATGGTGGGGCGATTAAAATCGGGGATGGGCAAGAGGCCAGAATTGGAGGAGCGCAGAGATCTCGGAGGGTTGTAGGGCTGGAGGAGGTTACAGAGATAGGGAGGGGGTGAGGCCAGGGAGGGATAACCACTATACTACCGTACCCAACTGATGCAGCACAGACCAGAGATGGGGCCAGGCACCTCCCTGGTCTATTCGGCTCAGTACCACACCGGGGAAAGAATGATTTCCGACGGCATTTTACGAAACCTTGGCACCGGTGAGGTTGCAGGCTGGTCCTCAGACCTAGGCTGGCAGGGTTCCAGGAGAAGCACTTACCGCTGCATCGCTGGCTGCTGTAAAGTCAGCAATTTAACACTTCTCTTGTTTGACAGCAGACGAGAGCAATGTTTTGGAGAGGAGAGAGGGAAGCTGGAAGATTTAATGAGGACCGGGGGCTGTCTTACAGACTTCACTAATAAATTGAGAAAATAAAAATGTAACAGCGTAATCTTTCGTTTCATTTAAAAGTGAAATGTTTGTCCTGTCCCAGTCATTAGGGTCCGTCCATTGGACAGTTCCAGATATAAGGACCTCACTCTGCCTCCCTAGAACGCTGAATTAATCCGAAGAAGATCATTAACGATGAAAATCCGCTTGAATCCGGTTGAGTGTTGAAGTGCCTCTGTTTTAAGATACACGTTCATTAAAGGAGAGAAACCCAACAGCACCTTTCGGTATGAACACTGCACCTGAAGCAGCATTTCAAACTCTCCCATTCTGTGCCTCTTGCCCAATTCCTGTCTATTTTTCCTCCTTTAGGAACCTCCCTCGTTGAAACAGGTCCCAAAGGACACACAGCCTCCATTCTTGCCTCCAAGGTGAAAAGAATTAGAAATATTTACCTTGTAAAAGGACTAAAGTCCAGCCCTCAGCTGGAGGATTGTGTTCAATTCTGGGCGCCGCACTTTAGGAAGGATGTCAAGGCCTTAGAGAGGGTGCAGAAGAGATTTACTAGAATGGTGCCAGGGATGAGGGACTTCAGTTATGTGGAGAGACTGAAGAAGACGGGGTTGCTCTCCTTAGAGCAGAGAAGGTTAAGAGGAGATTTGATCGAGGTGTTCAAAATCATGAAGGGTTTTGACAGAGTAAATAAGGAGAAACTGTTTCCAGTGGCAGAAGGGTCGGTAACCAGAGGACACAGATTTAAGGCGATCGGCAAAAGAACCAGAGGGGAGATGAGGAAACATTTTTTTATGCAGCGAGTTGTTCTGATCTGGAATGCGCTGCCTGAAAGGGCGGTGGAAGCAGATTCAATAGTAACTTTCAAAAGGGAATTGGATAAATACTTGAAGGGAAAAACTTGCAGGTCTATGGGGAGAGAGCGGGGGAGTGGGACTAATTGGATAGCTCTTTCAAAGAGCCGGCACAGGCACGATGGGCCGAATGGCCTCTTTCTGTGCTGAACCTACTGTGATAATATGAGGAGCAAGTCACCAATTCCATTACAGAGGAGAGAAAGTGAATGTTTCCTGCCTCGTGCTTGTATTGGCGACAAGGTTCGTCCATCTTAGGTGTGTCTTAGTGATCTGCAGCCATGATATAAATGCCGTTCATTGTCAATGCAACGTAACGTGTTGGAAAGAAAAGCTTCACACTCACTTACCCTGTAATAATTACCGTAATTTCCCTACATTACAACAGTGACCGCACTTCACAAAATACTCCATCGGCTGTAAAGCACTTTGGGACGTCCTGAGGTCGTGAAAGGCCCTGGAGAAATGCAGGTCTTTCTTTTCTTTCTGGACATCATCAAATTAAAGGCTGGCTCCAGGGCCCACTGTCGAAATTGGGAAAAAATAATTGTCAGCGGGCCCTCAGTGGCAGCGCCCTCACCTCCGAGTCTGAAGGTCATGGATCCCAGTCCCACTCCAGAGACTTGAGCCCATAATCCAGGCTGACACTCCCACTGCAGTACTGAGGGAGTGCTGCACTGCTGGAGGTGCCGTCTTGTAGCACCAGCGTTCTGGCTATTTTTATGAATCATATTTTAAATCCAATACCCCCAAGAAAGAACTGTGCTGTTTGGCAAGCTCGTGGGAGTGGCTTAGAGAACAGGAATGAGTGGCAGGAGTTTCGAGCCGGGCTAACCTGACTGAGGTGCAGTCATATCCAAACGGAGATTTCACACTGACAGGCTGGGTGGGAGGGAACCCAGGCCGATCGCCATTTAACATAATTACTGGGAGCAATACCCCGAGAGGGAACTCAGAGACACTCAGTCTCCCGGTGGGAGGCTGGAGATGGCCGGGCCATTGTCCCCCTAGGAGAGAAGCCAGATAAGCAAGATCGGTTTGAGATCAAAAACCCATTACCTGCTAATGGGGGCTATCGACTCAGGAAATGACCGACACCCAGTAATTAGCACCCATTGTCTCTCCAGGTGCAAGGCCTGGGAGTGGGAAACCGAAATAGCATTTTTCACAAAGATTTCAAAGGTTATGACTCACTCCAGGCCACGGTGGGGGGTCAGACAGATGACGTGAGTCAATTCATCAATCAGAATTAGTATCGTTTGGGCTCAGGACAGGAGCAGCTCGGCTCTGGTGGGCTCTGCTCTCTGCTCTGGTGGGCTCTGCTCTCTGCTCTGGTGGGCTCTGCTCTCGGCTCCGGTGGGCTCTGCTCTCGGCTCCGGTGGGCTCTGCTCTCTGCTCCGGTGGACTCTGCTCTCTGCTCCGGTGGACTCTGCTCTCGGCTCCGGTGGGCTCTGTTCTCGGCTCCGGTGGGCTCTGCTCTCGGCTCCGGTGGGCTCTGCTCTCGGCTCCGGTGGGCTCTGCTCTCGGCTCCGGTGGGCTCTGCTCTCGGCTCCGGTGGGCTCTGCTCTCGGCTCCGGTGGGCTCTGCTCTCGGCTCCGGTGGGCTCTGCTCTCGGCTCCGGTGGGCTCTGCTCTCTGCTCTGGGGTCTGCGCTCTGCTCTCTGCTCCTCGGCACCAATCTACAGCGAGCCTCCCGAGTGGGGCTCTGCTCGATTCAACGGAACACCGCCAGAAGCTGAGCGCTGCCCTTCATCCCTCATCAACGGACCTCGACTCAAACTGGAACTTGGATACTGCGTCGGCGGTACGGAACCAGGAGCGAGACGTGCAGGAAGAAGCTGCAAGGAAGACAACGGGCAATTGGGGTGAGCATATTGCCTGTGTCTACACATCCCCAAGACCACTGAGCTGTGTGAGGGGGTGATTATAAGTCCCAACCAAACCATAGATGGTTTTAGTGCTGGGGGGGGGGTCCTGTGTTAGTTTATTTCTTATTAGGCTGTGGTAATTTAGCACGGTCGGGTTCATTGGACAAGCCAGGGTTGTACGGTTTGTACTGTTTACTAGTGTTATTGTTAATCTTATTAAACACAATACGGTTGAGTCTGATCTGTCCTTCTAATCCCTATCGTTCCAGAACTTATAGTAAGAGGTGTGTTTTCGGTACGCCCAAGAAAACCACTTACAGTCTTTGGGATGAGACGTTAAAATGAAGCCTGTCTGCCTGTTCAGGTACAACATCCCATGGCACTAATCAAGAGAGGGGAGGGGAGTTCTCCCCAGTGTCCTGGGCCAATATTTATCCCTCAACCAAAATCAATAAAAAAACAGATCACCTGGTTACTGATCTCGTCCCTATTTATGGGACTTCACTTTGTGCAAATTGGCTGCCTCATTGCAACAGTGACTACACTTCAAAAGTACTTTATTGGCTGCGAAGAAAGGAACAGGAGGAGGCCATTCAGCCCCTCGAGCCTGTTCCACCATTCAATTAGATCATGGCTGACCTGTATCTCAATCCCATTTACCCGCCTTTGCTCCGTGTCACCCAACAAAAGTCACTCCCTGAGCATGTGCCAGGCGCTATATAAATGCAGGTTCTTTTATCAACTGAAATTATTTTTTTACTAAAGGCAATGAGACGAACCGTAAGAGGACAGTTATATGGGAAAGTGCTTCTTTCCTGCCCCTTTACGTTATTATTGGAGGTTTCTCTGGGAATCATTGAGTGGGGTGCAAGTTGTCAGAGAGACTGAGGCCAGGATTTTGATCCAGAGGCAGGAAGGAGACGGAGGGGTCAAATCACGGACGGGAAACCCGGAGGTACGGCTTCCCCGGAGGTCCTTACGATTTTGACGTAAGGACGTCTTTTGTTGGTTTCCCGCCTGACTCACCGGCCTGGTTGACAGGCTGGTCTCAGTCGGGAGGGAGAGCAGTCAGGGAGAGGACATGGAAAGGTAAGTCTTCAGGGAGGCCTTAGATTGTATGGATAGTGGGGAGGGGGGGGCACAGGGGGAGTGGGGCATGGGTGAGCACGGGGTCACCGATGGGCAGAGGGGTCACGGGGGAGGGGAGTCAGTCATCGGGGAGGGGGGAGGTCAGTCATCGGAGGAGTCAGTCATGCTGGGAGGGATCGGGGGGTCAGTCACTGAGGGGGGTTCGGGATCGGGGGTCATCACAGTGGTCCGTGATCGTTGGAGGGGAGGTGGATCGGAGATCGGGGTTGGGGGGTGGTGGTCCACAATCGTTGGGGAGGGGGATCAGAGATCGGGGGGTGGGGGGGTAGTCCACGCTCATTGGGGAGGGGGATTGGAGATTGGGGGGGTCCGCGATCATTGGGAGGGGGTTCAGAGATCGGGGGGGGGGTGTCTGTGATTGTTGGGGAGGGGGATTGGAGATTGGGTGGGTCCGCGATCGTTGGGAGGGGGCTCAGAGATCGGGGGGGGGGGCGGGGTGGTGTCCGTGATTGTTGGGGTGGGAGATTGGAGATTGGGGGGTCCGCGATCATTGGGAGGGGGCTCAGAGATCGGGGGGGGGGTGGTGTCCGTGATTGTTGGGGAGGGGGATTGGAGATTGGGTGGGGGTCTGCGATCGTTGGGAGGGGGTTCAGAGATCGGGGGGGGGGTGTCCGTGATTGTTGGGGAGGGGGATTGGAGATTGGGTGGGGGTCTGCGATCGTTGGGAGGGGGCTCAGAGATCGGGGGGGGGGTGGGGTGGTGTCTGCGATCGTTAGGGGGTTGCTGCAGGTAGACTTGTTGGGCCTGGGGGAAGCACTCCTGCTCCTCTGGGCCCACAAGCTGTGCCAGAAAGGCACTTACCTGCAGATTCGGGCCTTCTCACCCCCTCTCGCACAGTGTGAAGGAGAAGGCCTGGGAATCCCGGCTCGCAGGGGTTGAAATTGCAAAACCTGCAAAAATGGAGGCCCACAGCCCCCTTGAAAGGTTTTAGTCACCAACTCGCCTGCTGGGAGCAGGTTGGTTGCCTGCCCCCCCGTCCCACCCCAGTGAAAACCAGAAATGGGCGGGGTGGAGACGGGTCTGAAATTGTTGTGATTTTCAATGTCCCCCCCACTCCGGCCCCAACCCACCCGTTTCTCACGGTTAAAATTCTGCCCTGAGAGTTACTCCCGCAGACAGTGCCTGTGGCAGAATGATTGGTGACTGCGGACAGTCGCTAAAGACTCCGAGATACGACTGTAATTCCCACTTCCGATTCCAAGCATCTCAGACTCCAGCTGGGAATTTTTTACATCGCTCCAAATTCCTTAATTATTGATTACCAGAAAGTGTCTGTAGCTATCTGTCCAACAAGTGGATAGAGCCAAGTGTTAATTCTCTATACAAAAAAAAAATCCACACATTTAAGGAGGCGAATGTAGAACCGTTTAACCAATAGAACCTTCTGGAAAATGGATTCCTTCCAGTAAACACAGTGAGTAACGAGACTTCCCGCCGTCCCTGTTTGATCAGTGAGATGAGTCGGGGGAGGAGGGGGGGCAGCAGCTGAGAGTGAATTCACTCCGTCAGCCACCCAGTGAATAGAGAGGAGACAATACTGTCATTTACTACAAGGAGAGGATTTGAATTTGAGGGGACAATAAGGAGCGAGAAGAGGGTGAGAGGGAGCGAGAGTGGGAGAGAGGTCGAGGGGGCGAGAGAGGACTAGGGGGGGAGAGAGGGTGAGGGGGCGAGAGAGGGACAAGAGGACAAGCTGGGATGGTCGGTTTTTTTGAATAGCTATAAAATTAGGTTTGCAAAGTGCAATGGTGCAGAGACAGAAAGAGGCAGACAGAGATAGTCACTAATAAATCCAATCGGGAATTCAGGAGAAACTTCTTTACCCAGAGAGTGGTGAGAATGTGGAACTCGCTCCCACAAGGAGGCGAATACAATAGATGCATTTAAGGGGAAGCTCGATAAATACATGAGGGAGAAAGGGATAGAAGGATATGCTGATAGGGTGAGATGAAGTAGGGAGGGAGGAGGCTCGTGTGGAGCATAAACACCAGCATGGAGCAGTTGGGCCGAATGGCCTGTTTCTGTGCTGTGAATTCTATGTATTTCCTTTTTAAATTAACCCAATGAGATATTAATGATTATTATTAGGTGTAAAACCTGGGATAAATAAGTCTTTCGTTCCTGTATTAAGTCTCAGAAATGTAATGAAACGTAATTATAGAATCATAGAAGTTACAACATGGAAACAGGCCCTTCGGCCCAACATGTCCATGTCGCCCAGTTTATACCACTAAGCTAGTCCCAATTGCCTGCACTTGGCCCATATCCCTCTATACCCATCTTACCCATGTAACTGTCCAAATGCTTTTTTAAAGACAAAATTGTACCCGCCTCTACTACTGCCTCTGGCAGCTCGTTCCAGACACTCACCACCCTTTGAGTGAAAAAATTGCCCCTCTGGACCATTTTGTATCTCTCCCCTCTCACCTTAAATCAATGCCCCCTCGTTATAGACTCCCCTACCTTTGGGAAAAGATTTTGACTATCTACCTTATCTATGCCCCTCATTATTTTATAATATTAATTATTCCACAGTGCTCTGCTCAGCAGTGATTTCAATTTCTGTTTTAAAGAATATTGTTTAGGAACGAGTCAAAAGTTAATAAGATACAAGTGATGGGAACTCACAGCTTTTTTAAAGGAAATTTTGAATGAAACATTAATTCATATTTTGTTCTTTTTGTTGCATTTCAGAAAGCATTGAGAGGGGTGTGGTGCAGTTCCTGTATTAGAGGGAGTCCCATAGAGAATATTACATCAGAGATTGTGACAGCTACTTTCATGAATATCTACTCTCATATTAAACAGCTCTGTGCTATAATTCTGGGCCTGTTTCCTGACTCAGTCTTCATTAATTCCGGGCTCTCTCTCTCTCTCCCCCTTCTTTGTATCACTGACCTGCTCCACTTACCATCCCACTCACCCACTCTCTCTAAATACATCATCTGCCTTCAGGTTGCAAACAACAACTACAACTTGCATTTATATAGCGCCTTTAACGTAGTGAAACGTCCCGAGGGGCTTCACAGGAGCAATTATCAAACAGAATTTGACACCGAGCCACATAAGGAGATATTAGGACAGGTGACCAAAAGTCTGGTCGAAGAGGTAGGTTTTAAGGAGTGTCTTAAAGGCAGAGAGAGAGAGGTGGAGAGGTTTAGGGAGGGATTTCTAGAGCTTAGGGCCTAGGCGGCTGAAGGCACGGCCGCCAATGGTGGAGCGATTAAAATTGGGGATGTACAAGAGGCCAGAACTGAAGGAGCGCAAAGATCTCGGAGGGTTGTAGGGCTGGAGGGGGTTACAGAGATAGGGAGGGGGCGAGGGCAGGGAGGGATTTGAAAACAAGGATGAGAATTTACATGCTAATTGCTCACGACCTCCAGTCAAGCGAATGGACTGGACTGGGCCCCTCTCCCCTCGGTCTCTCCCACCCGAGGAGGGCAGGTGGTGGACTGGACTGGACTGGACTGGGCCCCTCTCCCCTCGGTCTCTCCCACCCGAGGAGGGCAGGTGGTGGACTGGACTGGACTGGACTGGACTGGGCCCCTCTCCCCTCGGTCTCTCCCACCCGAGGAGGGCAGGTGGTGGACTGGACTGGACTGGACTGGGCCCCTCTCCCCTCGGTCTCTCCCACCCGAGGAGGGCAGGTGGTGGACTGGACTGGACTGGGTCCCTCTCCCCTCGGTCTCTCCCACCCGAGGAGGGCAGGTGGTGGACTGGACTGGACTGGACTGGGCCCCTCTCCCCTCGGTCTCTCCCACCCGAGGAGGGCAGGTGGTGGACTGGACTGGACTGCGCCCCTCTCTTCCCTCATTGCCACCTCTGCCACTATTGGAAGGGCTGCAGGCCGTGGAGACCGATCAAACTGCCTCAGCCACTGTGTTGCAGTTAGTCCAGCACTGACCAGGGATCCATCGGGTGAGATTCCTGGTCAGGATGGATGAGTTCCACACCGGACGGTACCTCCGAAAGAGACCTACAGAGTCAGATCCATTGATCTGAGTAGCTTGGCACTCGACCAGTGGTGCACTTTATTTGAAGATTTCAATTACTCGCTATTTCCGGGGCCAAACAACGACCACTCCTAACGAACGCTGTCAGCACACAAATTAACACCAGCGTCACGGAATATTCCTTATTGGTTCAATTAAGGTGCTGATTGATTTGTGGAGTATATTTACATTCAGAAGTCAGATGATAAAGTCACCGGCTCAGAAATTATTACAATAAGATGAGAGTGATTGATTTTTGTTAGGCAAGGGGATTAAGGGTTACACAGAAAATAGGAGCAAGAGTAGGCCATTCGGCCCTTCGGGCCTGCTCCCCCATTCAAAATGATCATGGCTGATCGTCTAACTCAGTATCCTGTTCCCGCTTTTTCCCCATATCCCTTGATCCCTTTAGCATTAAGAAATATATCTGTCTCCTTCTTGAATACATTTAATGACTTGGCCTCCACTGCCTTCTGTGGTAGAGAATTCCACAGGTTCACCACCCTCTGAGTGAAGAAATTTCTCCTCATCTCGGTTCTAAATGGCATACCCCGTATCCTGAGACTGTGACCCCTGGTCCTGGACTCCCCAGCCATCGGAAACATCCTCCCTGCATCTAGTCTGTCTAGTCCTGTTAGAATTTTATATGTTTCGATGAGATCACCTCTCATTCTTCTAAACTCTAGTGAATACAGGCCGAGTCGACCCAATCTCTCCTCATACGTCAGTCCTGCCATCCCAGGAATCAGTCTGGTAAACCTTCGTTGCACTCCCTCCATGGCAAGGACATCCTTCCTCAGATAAGGAGACCAAAACTGCACACAATACTCCAGATGTGGTCTCACCAAGGCCTTGTATACCCGCAGTAAGACATCCCTGCTCCTGTACTCAAATCCTCTTGCAATGAACACCAACATACCATTCGCCTTCCTAACTACTTGCTGCACCTGAATGCTCGTTTTCAGTGACTGGTGTACAAGGACACCCAGGTCTCGCTGCACCTCCCCTTTTCCCAATCTATCACCATTCAGATAATAATCTGCCTTTCTGTTTTTACAACCAAAGTGGATAACCTCACATTTATCCACGTTATACTGCATCTGCCATGTTCTTGCCCACTCACCCAACTTGTCGAAATCACATTGGAGCCTCTTTGCATCCTCCTCACAGCTCACATTCCACCCCAGCTTTGTGTCATCTGCAAACTTGGAAATGTTACATTTAGTTCCCTCATCCAAATCATTGATATATATTGTGAATAGCTGGGGCCCAAGCACTGATCCCTGCGGTACCCCACTAGTCACTGCCTGACACCCAGAAAAAGACCCGTTTATTCCTACTCTCTGTTTCCTGTCTGTTAACCAATTCTCAATCCATGCCAGTATATTCCCCCCAATCCCATGTGCTTTAATTTTGCACACTAACCTCTTGTGTGGGACTTTATCAAAAGCCTTCTGAAAATCCAAATTCATCACATCCACTGGTTCTCCCCTATCTATTCTATTAGTTACATCCTCAAAAAACTCCGGTAGATTTGTTAAGCATGATTTCCCTTTCATGAACCCATGCTGACTTTGTCCAATCCCGTTAATGCCTTCCAAGTGTTCTGTTATCACATCTTTTATAATAGACTCTAGCATTTTCCCCACTACTGATGTTAGGCTAACTGGTCTGTAATTCCCTGTTTTTTCTCTCCTTCCTTTTTTAAATAGTGGGGTTACATTTGCCACCCTCCAATCTGTAGGAACTGTTCCAGAGTCTATAGAATTTTGGAAGATGATCACCAATGCATCCACTATTTCCAGGGCCACTTCCTTTAGTACTCTGGGATGTAGATCATCAGGCCCTGGGGATTTGTCAGCCTTTAGCCCCAGTAATTTCCCTGGCACTATTTTTTTACTAATAATGGTTTCCTTCAGTTCCTCCCTCTCACTAGACCCTTGGTTCCCTAACATTTCCGGGAGGTTATTTGTGTCCTCTTTTGTGAAGACAGAACCAAAGTATGTGTTTAATTGTTCTGCCATTTCTTTGTTCCCCATTATAATTTCCCCTATTTCTGACTGTAAGGGACCTACATTTGTCTTCACTAATCTTTTTCTCTTGACATATTTATAGAAGCTTTTACAGTCAGTTTTTATGTTCCCTGCCAGTTTACTCTCATACTCTATTTTTCCCCTCTTAAATCAATCTCTTTGTTCTCCTTTGCTGAATTCTAAACTGCTCCCAATCCTCAGGCTTGCCGCTTTTTCTGGCAATTTTATATGTCTCCTCTTTGGATCTAATACTAACCCTAATTTCTTTTGTAAGCCACGGTTGAGCCACCTTTCCTGTTTTATTTTTGCACCAGACAGGAATGAATAATTATTGTAATTCCTGCACACGTTCTTTAAATATTAGCCATTGCCTATCCACCATCATCCCTTTTAGTAAAGTTCCCCAATCTATCATAGCCAACTCGCACCTCATACTTTCATAATTTCCTTTATTTAAATTCAGGACCCTAGTTTCGGATTCAACTACTTCACTCTCCATCTTAATGAGGAATTCTATCATGTTATGGTCGCTCTTCCCTAAGGGACCTCGCACAGCCAGATTGTTAATTAATCCTTTCTCATTGCACAATACCCAGTCTAGGATCACCTGTTCTCTCGTTGGTTCCTCAACGTATTGGTCTAGAAATCCATCACATACACCCTCCAGGAATTCCTCCCTCACAGTATTTCCTGTCTGTTAACCAATTCTCAATCCATGCCAGTATATTCCCCCCAATCCCATGTGATTTAATTTTGCACACTAACCTCTTGTGTGGGACCTTATCAAAAGCCTTCTGAAAATCCAAATACACCACATCCACTGGTTCTCCCCTATCTATTCTACTAGTTACATCCTCAAAAAACTCCAGTAGATTTGTTAAGCATGATTTCCCTTTCATAAACCCATGCTGACTTTGTCCAATCCCGTTAATGCCCTCCAAGTGTTCTGTTATCACATCTTTTATAATAGACTCTAGCATTTTCCCCACTACTGATGTTAGGCTAACTGGTCTGTAATTCCCTGTTTTTTCTCTCCCTCCTTTTTTAAATAGTGGGGTTACGGAACCAAGCCAGATAGATGGAGTTAAGATACAGATATCTAATTGAATGGCATAACAGGCTCGAGGGGCTGAATGGCCTCCTCCTGTTCCTGCGTTCTTATGATGAGACTTCTTTCAATGGGGAAGGACAGTGCAATGTACAATATAAGGACTTCGAAAGGAAGATATTAACTTTCAACTTCCAGATATTAATGATTCCATAGAAATGAATCTGGTAAACAGAGGGTTATAGAAGAACCAGGGGGAATCAGGGGGAAAACTCTCCAGTGGCTGGAGTCATACCTAGCACAAAGGAAGATGGTAGTGGTTATTGGAGGCCAATCATCTCAGCCCCAGGGCATTGCTGCAGGAGTTCCTCAGGGCAGTGTCCTAGGCCCAACCATCTTCAGCTGCTTTATCAATGACCTTCCCTCCATCATAAGGTCAGGAATGGGGATGTTCACTGATGATTGCACAGTGTTCAGTTCCATTCGCAACCTCTCCAATAATGAAGCAGTCCGAGCCTGCATGCAGCAAGACCTGGACAACATCCAGGCTTGGGCTCATAAGTGGCAAGTAACATTTGTGCCAGACAAGTGCCAGGCAATGACCATCTCCAACAAGAGAGAGTCTAACCACCTCCCGTTGACATTCAATGGCATTACCATCACCGAATCCCCCACCATCAACATCCTGGGGGTCACCATTGACCAGAAACTTAACTGGACCATCCACATAAATACTGTGGCTACAAGAGCAGGTCAGAGGCTGGGTATTCTGCAGTGAGTGACTCACCTCCTGACTCCCAAAAGCCTTTCCACCATCTACAAGGCATAAGTCAGGAGTGTGATGGAATACTCTCCACTTGCCTGGATGAGTGCAGCTCCAACAACACTCAAGAAGCCGACACCATCCAGGACAAAACAGCCCGCTTGATTGGCGCCCCATCCACCACCCTAAACATTCACTCCCTTCACCACCGGCGCACAGTGGCTGCAGTGTGTACCATCCACAGGATGCACTGCAGCAACTCGCCAAGGCTTCTTCGACAGCACCTCCCAAACCCGCGACCTCTACCACCTAGAAGGACAAGGGCAGCAGGCACATGGGAACAACACCACCTGCACGTTCCCCTCCAAGCCACACACCATCCCGACTTGGAAATATATCGCCATTCCTTCATCGTCGCTGGGTCAAAATCCTGGAACTCCCTTCCTAACAGCACTGTGGGAGAACCGTCACCACACGGACTGCAGCGGTTCAAGAAGGCGGCTCACCACCACCTTCTCAAGGGCAATTACGGATGGGCAATAAATGCCGGCCTCGCCAGCGTCGCCTAAATCTCGAGAATGAATAATCTTAAAAATTCATGATATTCCCCAAATCCAACCTTGTTGGAAAACAAAGGTCTTTAGCCAACCAGTGCACCTCACAGGATGCCCCTTGAAAGACTACGCTGTGGTGGGGTGCAGCAGAGCACTGGGGGTCCCCCTGAGTGAGACTGTGTCGGTTCTCTCCTTGACTCACCACGTGGTGAGAACAGGCTCGAGGGGCTGAATGGTCTTCTCCTGTTCCTATCTTCCTATGAGACCGTGCCCTGAATTCTGGCGCTGACTGGAGGTGCAGGGTAGTAGATAGAATCATAGAACGGTTACAGCACAGAGTGAGGCCATTCGGCCTATCGAGCCCTTGCTGGCTCTTTGTAAGAGCAATCCAGTTAGTCCCATTCCCCCGCTTATATAGAATCATAGATGAGACAAATCATCAAAGGGGCATGTGAGGGACGATCTGAGACAACCTTTGACCCTCCACCCACCTTCGACCCCCAGCTCTTGTGCATCTCCCCAGGTGATGATCTACAGGTAAAACTGCTGGGGGGGGGAAGGTAATTCATCTCAAACACTTCCTGCTGGGGGAAGGCGAGGGGAGATGGAAATGGAGGAGGAAAATAAAATAAATAACAAAAATGAAATTCAATACTGTTTTGGTGATGAGAATTAATGGCAACATCCTTCTGGGATAGGGCTTGACAGGATAGATGCTGAGAGATTGTTTCCCCTGGCTGGAGAGTCTAGAACCAGGGGACATAGTCACAGGATAAGGGGTCGGAAAATTAATACTGAGATGAGGAGGAATTTCTTCACTCAGAGGGTTGTGAATCTTTGGAATTCTCTACCCCAGAGGGCTGTGGATGCTGAGTCATTGAGTATATTCAAGGCTGAGATCGATAGATTTTAGGACTCTAGGGGAATCAAAGGATATGGGGATCAGGCGGGAAAGTGGAGTTGAGGTAATTTCTTTATAGTTTACAAGGAGCCCTTACATCGACTGGTGCTGCAGTTTTTGTAATGCTGGAGGAGCTAACCTTACAAGTCAGTTTTTCAGGCAGGGGCAGACGTGAAGGGGCTCCTGCACTGGGAGAGGCACGAAAGGGCTGATATTCCACTCTGGGCCCATTGGTAGCCCTGGTGCAGACTGGTCCACCGAGGGGAACCTCCCACGTTTTCCGCTGGCCCCTCATGTCCGGCGTGGGGCAGGGAAGGACACCCTACGTCAGGTGACACGTCTGGAACGGTGGGGTTTCAGCAGCAAAGTTGGAACCAAAAGAAAAGGGAACCAATAAATATCCAATCAATGGTGCAACAATAAAAATGGCGGATAATGAAGCTTAATCTCAGTAAAAGGTCAGTGTGGGAAGTTTCAAAGCTCCCAATGACGGTTGTGTGCCTGCAGGAGTCTTCCTACAGTACAACAGTGACTACACTTCAAAAGTACTACACTGGATCCAGAGGGTCAGAGGAATTTGCCAGGTTCTTCCCCCAATTGGCCTGTGTTTTTAATCTGTTTTTTTTGCCTCTCCCGGGGGATTAGACGGTGGGTTGGGGAGTGTATGTATTGTGATGCACAAGGCATTGCAAATTGTGTGGGACAGGCTGGGTGGGCAAGACGGTCTTTTCCTGTCCGTCATTGTTGGTCGAGGCAGCAGTGGAAATCCTCCAGTGCCTCCAGTGTGGTCCCATTGGAAAATCAGCGCAAAAACGGGGCAAAAACTGGCGCGATGCCAAAGATGCTGGTTTCCTGTCATCTCCGTCTCCAGTGCGTGCCTGGGCCATCGGTGTACGGGAGCAGAGATCCATTGGAAGTGTGACTACCTTACTTGGGATGACACCGATTCAGGCAATTGCAAATCACCGTCTTGATGTGAACGTCTTTTGATCAGACGACTTCAGGGACCAGCTCTCAAAACCAATTGTCTGGAAACGGTGTTAATGGTGAAAAGTGGCCGTTGGCACAATTTCCTCAGGCACTCTTCCACCTTAATTAGATGGGGAGACCCCCCCCCAGGAACTCTCCCCTGTAATCCACAGCACCAGACAGTGGAAATGTGCCCAACTCTCTCGTGTGTACTTTACGATGTAAAACCCCCCAGTCCCACTGTGTAACATCACCTTCCTTCATCGTTTGCATCTCCTTGGAGGCAGAGGTTGGAATCCGAGCGGGGAATCTTTGCCCTTGGTAACTAACCTGTCTGTTCCTCCATGTCTTCAGACTCATAATTGAACAAACCGTCTCTGTGGGTGACTGCTGTGGATATAACAAGTGAAATGGAACAGCTGTCGGGTCTAGGGGTTACTAAGGTGGCAGCCTGTATGGCATTTGGATTATTGGCAATGGGTGTTGGTACGTTTGGATACCCAACACCATCACCAGCAGCAACAAGAAGCATTGGGAACATAGGAAGAGGAAGAGGCCATTCAGCCCCTCGAGCCTGTTCTGCCATTCAATCAGATCATGGCTGATCTGTATATGAGTTGCAAAGAATGGTCTTCCTCCTCTGTGATTCCACAACATGAAAACACTCAGATATTTCCAGTGGACGCAGCCTTTAAATGGTGTTCTGTCCCATTGGCTTCGTTACCAAGCAAATCTTTGTCATCGAGGCGTTGATTTTCAGGGGCGGTTTCACTCCTCGGACATGGTTGAATTCGGGATTAAGACCTAATGACAGCTTCAAGACCAGACATGACAGAAATCATAGAAATCTCAGAAAGGTTACAGCACGGAAGGAGGCCATTCGGCCCATTGAGTCCGCGCCGGCCCTATGCAAGAGCAATTCAGCTAGTCCCACTCTCCCCACAGGGAGGGACGTAAACCGTGGGGAGTCTCAGATTCGGGACTGTTCAACAATAACAACAACTTGCATTTATATAGCGCCTTTAACGTAGTAAAACGTTCGCAAGATGCTTCACAGGAGCGATTATCAAACAAAATTTGACATCAAGCCACATAAGGAGGTATTAGGACAGGTGACCAAAAGCTTGGTCAAAGAGGTAGGTTTTAAGGAGCGTCTTAAAGGAGAGAGAGGTAGAGAGGCGGAGAGGTTTAAGGAGGGAATTCCAGAGTTTAGGGCCCAGGCAGCTGAAGGCACGGCCGCCAATGGTGGAGCGATGAAAATCGGGGATGCGCAAGAGGCCAGAATTGGAGGAACGCAGAGATCTCGGAGGGTTGTAGGGCTGGAGGAGGTTACAGAGATAGGGAGGAGGCGAGGGCCAGGGATGGATTTGAACACAAGGATGAGAATTTTAAAATTGGGGTGTTGCCAGACCGGGAGCCAATGTAGGTCGGCGAGCACGGGGGGCTGGGGGGGATTTCCCACTTGCAGTGATGGGCGGCAGTAGAATGGAGACTCAGAGACACATGGACCACAGGCGAGGGCGAAGTTCGGTTGCCATCTACTGCCAGGTCCAAAGTTGAACAAGGTGACGAGATATTGCTTCCTGATGATGGAGGTTCCTCAATACTTGGAACCTTCAAACCGTGAGCATGGATCTAAGCAGGAAGAGAGGAATTCTACTTAAAAGAGATTTCTCTGACTGCTTTCCATTTTACAACTGTCTGGGCAAAACCCGGGAGAGGTGGGCTGCCAGTGGTCTCCCGTCGCGCACTCTGAGCCCGCAGACATACAAAGAAACCGTGACGATCGAAATAAACAGTCGCTGGGCAACCCATGTTCATTTTTCAAACACATTTATTGAGCTCTTGACATTAAAACCAAACACAGTGTATGAACATTGTAAACAATTAACATAAAAAGGCATCAGCTCAAATCCTACCCAAGCCCATTGTGTGTCAGTTCCATGGGGATCATTACACTGGTCAAAGTGTCATTTATTACACATTACTGTGATTTTGACTCCCCTCTTGTAGTGGTAATATATTTACAAGACTCACCACTTGGGAGTTTGACTCATTCAATTTATTTGAAGCAATGTTGAGCTCAGAAATGGCGGGGTGGGGGGGGTGGGAGGGGAAATGGGGATTTTCCCTCTTCCTCTTCCTCCTCCACCCCCCCCTCCTCCCCTCTTCCAAACCCCCCCACCCCAAACCCAACCCCTGCTCCTCCCCAACTTCCTGGGAGTTTCTGTTCTGTCTGGATATGGACACCATCCTCAATGACGCAATGGCATGACGAGTTTTCAGCATGGCACCCAGAAACACAATTGAACACTCACATTGGTGGATTTTTCCCATAGTTGACGTTAGCGGCTGTGTTTTAGCAAGAAGTCCGTATATACACACAAAGGTCATCAAAGTCTCTCTCGTTTGTTTTAATTGGAGCTGAGGCAACTACGTTAAAATTGACAAGATATTTTTTTCCGATTTCCCCCTTTCAAAATTGTATCAAAACCACGGTTGCTCGTTAAATGATTTCTTGGTTTATTCTAAAATTAATATTTTTAAATTTAGTTGCGTCTTTGCAGCCGCCTTGGTCTCCTGCCACCAAAGTTAGATTTGACGACATCCGTTTCTACGTACCAAAAGTTTGTCTCTCCGAGGTCGTTGTAAAACATAATATCCCTACAGGACGGGACTGATGCTGATAGCAGTCTTTGTAATGCATATTCACAGCAGGGATATTTCATCAGGGTTAAATTCCGGATAAATAGTGTCTGTATTATTTTAGGAGCCATTCATTAACTGAAAGAGAAAGAGAAGGAAAGAAAGGAAAGGGGAGATGAAGTCCGGCATTCTTAATTTTAAGAGAAAAAATAATCTCTATTCCCGGACCATGCAGTGGGATAAAGGGAAACACACAGCCTGCAGGAGCCTTCAACCCTGTCCCTCACACAGAATAAGCAGCCGACCGTGGACACGGCCACTCATTTCATCTTCAGGGCGAAGATTCCGGACAGATTTTCTCCTCTTCCTGTACCGTGCTTTACATAGAATTTACAGCACAGAAACAGGCCATTCGGCCCAACTGCTCCATGCTGGTGTTTATGCTCCACGCGGGCCTCCTCCCTCCCGACTTCATCTCACCCTATCACAATGCCCTTCTAGTCCTTTCTCCCTCATGTACTTATCTAGCTCTCCACTAAATGCACTAAGTGAGGCAGGGGCTACCAAACACAACAATTCAGATCCTCAAGAGGGATCAGCAGACTTGCAATGAAAAAGAAAAATCTGTTGCGTTCAGTCGCGAGATATCTGTGTGTTCGAGTGACCTCTTCAGGGCAGTGCTGTGGCGTTAGCTGGGATCGAGCAGTGACAGCAGCTAAATTATAATTCTTTACCACTTGATTTAGTTGCAGTCGATCAGCCGACCATCTTTCTGCAATAGGCCATCAGAATAGTCTCTGTATCGATAACTTTAACAGGAGCGACCCCTCAGAGGGTCGTAGCCCCCTAGTGTTCTGTTCATCAGCGTCTCCCTGCAGGCCAAGACTGGTCAATTTGTTGATGCTTGCCAGAGCACTAACCCTCCACATGGATTGAAACAAATCTTCCGCCTTCACGTGAATGGGCTCCTGAACTTCAATAATTGTCCCAGTGAGTGTTACACTGACCCAGTGAGTGTTACTTTACTCCAGTGAGTGTTTCATTGACCCAGTGAGTGTTACAGTGACCCAGTGAGTGTTACTTTACTCCAGTGAGTGTTACACTGACCCAGTGAGTGTTACTTTACTCCAGTGAGTGTTACACTGACCCAGTGAGTGTTACCGTGACCCAGTGAGTGTTACAGTGACCCAGTGAGTGTTACTTTGATCCAGTGAGTGTTACACTGTCCCAGTGAGTGTTACTTTACTCCAGTGAGTGTTACATTGACCCAGTGAGTGTTACACTGACCCAGTGAGTGTTACTTTACTCCAGTGAGTGTTTCATTGACCCAGTGAGTGTTACACTGACCCAGAGAGTGTTATTTTGATCCAGTGAATATTAATTTGATCCAGTGAATATTAATTTGATCCAGTGAGTGTTACACTGACCCAGTGAGTGTTACACTGACCCAATGAGTATTACATTGACCCAGTGAGTGTTACAGTGACCCAGTGAGTGTTACTTTGATCCAGTGAGGGTTATACTGACCCAGTGAGTGTTACACTGACCCAGTGAGTATTACATTGATCCAGTGAGTGTTACAGTGACCCAGTGAGTGTTACGTTCATCCAGTGAGTGTTATACAGACCCAATGAGTATTACATTGACCCAGTGAGTGTTACATTGACCCAGTGAGTGTTACTTTACTCCAGTGAATGTTACAGTTACCCAGTGATTGTTACTTTGATCCAGTGAATGTTACTTTGATCCAGTGAGTGTTACACTGACCCGGTGAATGTTACATTCATCCAGTGTTACTTTACTCCAGTGACTGTTACACTGACCCAGTGATTGTTACTTTGATCCAGTGAATGTTAATTTGATCCAGCGAGTGTTACACTGACCCAGTGAGTGTTACACTGACCCAGTGAGTGTTGCAGTGACCCAGTGAGTGTTACTTTGATCCAGTGAGTGTTACTTTGATCCAGTGAGTGTTACGCTGTCCCAGTGAGTGTTACATTGACCCAGTGAGTGTTACACTGACCCAATGAGTATTACATTGACCCAGTGAGTGTTGCAGTGACCCAGTGAGTGTTACTTTGATCCAGTGAGTGTTACTTTGATCCAGTGAGTGTTACACTGTCCCAGTGAGTGTTACACTGACCCAATGAGTATTATATTGACCCAGTGAGTTTAACTTTGATCCAGTGAGTGTTACACTGACCCAGTGAGTGTTGCAGTGACCCAGTGAGTGTTACACTGTCCCAGTGAGTGTTACTTTGATCCAGTGAGTGTTACACTGACCCAGTGAGTGTTGCAGTGACCCAGTGAGTGTTACTTTGATCCAGTGAGTGTTGCAGTGACCCAGTGAGTGTTACTTTGATCCAGTGAGTGTTACACTGACCCAGTGAGTGTTACTCTGACCCGGTGAGTGTTACTCTGTCCCAGTGAGTGTTACACTGACCCAGGGAGTGTTACTCTGACCCGGTGAGTGTTACTCTGACCCAGGGAGTGTTGCAGTGACCCAGTGAGTGTTACTTTGATCCAGTGAGTGTTACAGTGACCCAGTGAGTGTTACTTTGATCCAGTGAGTGTTACACTGTCCCAGTGAGTGTTACTTTACTCCAGTGAGTGTTACTTTGATCCAGTGAGTGTTGCAGTGACCCAGTGAGTGTTACTCTGACCCGGTGAGTGTTACTCTGACCCAGGGAGTGTTACTCTGACCCGGTGAGTGTTACTCTGACCCGGTGTGTGTTACTCTGACCCGGTGAGTGTTACTCTGACCCAGGGAGTGTTACTCTGACCCGGTGAGTGTTACTCTGACCCGGTGAGTGGTTCTCTGACCCAGTGAGTGTTACACTGACCCGGTGTGTGTTACACTGACCCGGTGTGTGTTACTATGACCCGGTGAGTGGTTCTCTGACCCGGTGAGTGTTACACTGACCCGGTGTGTGTTACTCTGACCCGGTGAGTGTTACTCTGACCCGGTGAGTGTTACTCTGACCTGGTGAGTGGTTCTCTGACCCGGTGAGTGTTACACTGACCCGGTGTGTGTTACTCTGACCCGGTGAGTGTTACTCTGACCCGGTGAGTGTTACTCTGACCCGGTGAGTGTTTCTCTGGCCCAGGGAGTGTTACTCTGACCCTGTGAGTGTTACTCTGACCCAGGGAGTGTTACTCTGACCCGGTGAGTGTTAATCTGACCCAGTGAGTGTTTCTCTGACCCGGTGAGTGTTACTCTGACCCAGGGAGTGTTACTCTGACCCGGTGAGTGTTAATCTGACCCAGTGAGTGTTTCTCTGACCCGGTGAGTGTTACTCTGACCCAGTGAGTGTTTCTCTGACCCGGTGAGTGTTACTCTGACCCAGGGAGTGTTTCTCTGACCCGGTGAGTGTTACTATGACCCGGTGAGTGTTACTCTGACCCGGTGAGTGTTACTCTGACCCGGTGAGTGTTACACTGACCCGGTGAGTGTTACTCTGACCCAGGGAGTGTTACACTGACCCGGTGAGTGTTACTCTGACCCAGGGAGTGTTACACTGACCCGGTGAGTGTTACTCTGACCCAGGGAGTGTTACTCTGACCTGGTGTGTGGTACTCTGACCGGGTGAGTGTTACTCTGACCCGGTGAGTGTTACACTGTCCTGGTGAGTGTTACTCTGACATGGTGTGTGTTACTCTGACCCGGTGAGTGTTACTCTGACCCGGTGAGTGTTACACTGTCCTGTTGAGTGTTACTCTGACCCGTTGTGTGTTACTCTGACCTGGTGTGTGTTACTCTGACCCGGTGAGTGTTGCACTGACCCGGTGAGTGTTACTCTGACCTGGTGAGTGTTACTCTGACCCGGTGAGTGTTACTCTGACCGGGTGAGTGTTACTCTGACCCGGAGAGTGTTACACTGACCGGGTGAGTGTTACTCTGACCCAGGGAGTGTTACTCTGACCCGGTGAGTGTTACACTGACCCGGTGAGTGTTACTCTGACCCGGTGAGTGTTTCTCTGACCCGGTGAGTGTGACACTGACCCAGGGAGTGTTACTCTGACCCGGTGAGTGTTACACTGACCCGGTGAGTGTTACTCTGACCCGGTGAGTGTTTATCTGACCCGGTGAGTGTTACTCTGACCCGGTGAGTGTTACACTGACCCGGTGAGTGTTACTCTGACCCGGTGAGTGTTACTCTGACCCGGTGAGTGTTACACTGACCCGGTGAGTGTTACTCTGACCCGGTGAGTGTTACTCTGACCCAGGGAGTGTTACACTGACCCGGTGAGTGTTACTCTGACCCAGGGAGTGTTACTCTGACCAGTGAGTGTTACACTGTCCCGGTGAGTGTTACTCTGACCGGGTGAGTGTTACTCTGACCCGGTGAGTGTTACACTGTCCTGGTGAGTGTTACTCTGACCCGGTGTGTGTTACTCTGACCTGGTGTTTGTTACTCTGACCCGGTGAGTGTTACTCTGACCCGGTGAGTGTTACTCTGACCCGGTGAGTGTTACTCTGACCCGGTGAGTGTTACACTGTCCTGGTGAGTGTTACTCTGACCCGGTGTGTGTTACTCTGACCTGGTGTGTGTTACTCTGACCCGGTGAGTGTTGCACTGACCCGTTGAGTGTTACTCTGACCCGGTGAGTGTTACTCTGACCCGGTGTGTGTTACTCTGACCTGGTGTGTGTTACTCTGACCCGGTGAGTGTTACACTGACCCAGGGAGTGTTACTCTGACCCGGTGAGTGTTACTCTGACCCGGTGAGTGTTACTCTGACCCGTTGAGTGTTACTCTGACCCGGTGAGTGTTACTCTGACCCGGTGAGTGTTACACTGACCCAGGGAGTGTTGCACTGACCCGGTGAGTGTTACTCTGACCCGGTGAGTGTTACTCTGACCCGGTGAGTGTTTCTCTGACCCGGTGAGTGTTACTCTGACCCAGGGAGTGTTACTCTGACCCGGTGAGTGTTCCTCTGACCCGGTGAGTGTTACTCTGACCCAGGGAGTGTTACACTGACCCGGTGAGTGTTACTCTGACCCGGTGAGTGTTACTCTGACCCGGTAAGTGTTACTCTGACCCAGGGAGTGTTACTCTGACCCGGTGAGTGTTCCTCTGACCCGGTGAGTGTTACTCTGACCCAGGGAGTGTTACACTGACCCGGTGAGTGTTACTCTGACCTGGTGTGTGTTACTCTGACCCGGTGTGTGTTACTCTGACCTGGTGTGTGTTACTCTGACCCGGTGAGTGTTACACTGACCCAGGGAGTGTTACTCTGACCCGGTGAGTGTTACTCTGACCCGGTGAGTGTTACTCTGACCCGTTGAGTGTTACTCTGACCCGGTGAGTGTTATTCTGACCCGGTGAGTGTTTCTCTGACCAGGTGAGTGTTACTCTGACCCAGGGAGTGTTACTCTGACCCGGTGAGTGTTCCTCTGACCCGGTGAGTGTTACTCTGACCCAGGGAGTGTTACACTGACCCGGTGAGTGTTACTCTGTCCCGGTGAGTGTTATACTGTCCCTGTGAGTGTTACTCTGACCCGGAGAGTGTTACTCTGACCCAGGGAGTGTTACTCTGACCCGGTGAGTGTTACACCGTCCCTGTGAGTGTTATTCTGACCCGGAGAGTGTTACTCTGACCCAGGGAGTGTTACTCTGTCCCGGTGAGTGTTACACTGACCCATTCAGTCACTGAAGGAGTTAATTGAACACAGTTAATTAAAGCTTTCCTCTCTGGTCCCGTTGATCTGTACAGTGGGGATGAGCAAAGTCGGGTGAATCAATTTCTCAGATTATAAGTGTATAGATACACCTTTATGTCATATAATATATATGGTATCAAATCCCCGTCCGTGAGCCCAGCAGCGATGATGGAGCCGAATAAATTCACCCCATGGTTGCTGGTATATATGTTTTTATATATTTGTGTGTGTGTGTGTGTAGATATATAGATAGATAGATACACATAAGTAAGATATATATATATATTTACACATATATGATATATCTACTATGGATATGAGTGTGTGTACACATATCCCGACTCTACACTTACCTTAAGTGGGTGAATTCGGATCATTGTGGACAGGGGAAAGATGTTCGCAGCTCATCCCGACTCTACACTGTGTTGAGCTGAAAGATGTAACCCAGTTCAAGGGTCTTAAAAAGTGATTGGTTGCTACCACAGATTTACACAATGCAGTAAACACACAGCTGGCTCCATCACACTAAACCCCCACCCGGGGGATTTACTCTGCCTGGTTACATCTCAACATTTGTTACACTGAAGTCACTTCACCCCTCGCCCCTCCCTCCTCTCCCCGGGGCTCCGTGGGGGAATGCACTGTCCCGGTGAGGGTCTCGCCGCACAGAGCGAAAAGGTCCCACCTGCAATTCCCAATTGGCGCGGAGTTACCTGACCTCGGCAGGGCAGTGGGTTTGATCCCGTCACTGTCCTCCGGGCCAGGAGTGGACAAGTCATTCCCGATTCCCATTCCTGATCACCGTGCATTGCCTCGGGTGTGTGGACAGTGGCTGAAGACTGGATCAGGCTCCAACCATACACACCTTGGACAGCGATCAGCAACGGGAATCCCCAAGGCCAGGGGACTGAGGCCAATTGTGGAGAACCTATTGTTGCCCCAGCCAGCAGTGGTTAACTCAGCGCAGACCTTGATCAAAGCAACTGTGTTCGTGGTCTATAAATCTCAGAGTCACACTGGGTCAGGGTATCGATACAGTAAATGTACAGTGATGGGGTGTGTACAGTAAACGTACAGTGATGGGGTGTGTACAGTAAATGTACAGTGATGGGGTGTGTACAGTAAACGTACAGTGATGGGGTGTGTACAGTAAACGTACAGTGATGGGGTGTGTACAGTAAACGTACAGTGATGGGGTGTGTACAGTAAACGTACAGTGATGGGTGTGTACAGTAGGAGTACAGAGACAGGGTGTGTACAGTGAACGTACGGTGATGGGGTGTGTACAGGGGGAGTACAGTGACAGGGTGCATACAGTAAATGTACAGTGATGGAGTGTGTACAGTAAACGTACAGAGACAGGGTGTGTACAGGGGGAGTACAGTGACGGGGTGTGTACAGGGGTACAGTGTCGGGGTACGTAGAGGGGTACAGTGATGGGGTGTGTACAGGAGTACAGTGATGGGGTACGTACAGGGGTACAGTGATGGGGTGTGTACAGGAGTACAGTGATGGGGTACGTACAGGAGTACAGTGACGGGTGTGTACAGGAGAACAGTGATGGGGTACGTACAGGAGTACAGTAACTGGGTACGTACAGGGGTCCAGTGACGGGGTGTGTACAGGAGTACAGAGACGGGGTGTGTACAGGGGCATAGTGACGGGGAGTGTACAGGAGTACAGAGACGGGGAGTGTACAGGAGGAGTACAGAGACGGGGAGTGTACAGGAGGAGTACAGAGACGGGGAGTGTACAGGAGGAGTACAGAGACGGGGAGTGTACAGGAGGAGTACAGTGACGGGGAGTGTACAGGAGGAGTACTGAGACGGGGTGTGTACAGGAGGAGTACTGAGATGGGGTGTGTACAGGAGTACAGTGACAGGGAGTGTACAGGAGGAGTACAGTGACGGGGAGTGTACAGGAGGAGTACAGTGACGGGGAGTGTACAGGAGTACAGAGATGGGGTGTGTACAGGGGCAGTACAGTGATGGGGAGTGTACAGGAGGACTACTGAGACGGGGTGTGTACAGGAGGAGTACAGTGACGGGGAGTGTACAGGGGAGTACAGTGACGGGGAGTGTACAGGGGAGTACAGTGACGGGGAGTGTACAGGGGAGTACAGTGATGGGGAGTGTACAGGGGAGTACAGTGACAGGGAGTGTACAGGAGGAGTACAGTGACAGGGAGTGTACAGGGGAGTACAGTGACGGGGAGTGTACAGGGGAGTACAGAGATGGGGAGTGTACAGGGGAGTACAGTGACGGGGAGTGTACAGGGGAGTACAGTGATGGGGAGTGTACAGGGGAGTACAGTGACAGGGAGTGTACAGGGGAGTACAGTGATGGGGAGTGTACAGGGGAGTACAGTGACGGGGAGTGTACAGGAGAGTACAGTGATGGGGAGTGTACAGGGGAGTACAGTGACAGGGAGTGTACAGGGGAGTACAGTGATGGGGAGTGTACAGGAGGACTACTGAGACGGGGTGTGTACAGGAGAGTACAGTGATGGGGAGTGTACAGGAGGAGTACAATGACGGGGAGTGTACAGGAGTACAATGACGGGGAGTGTACAGGGGAGTACAGTGATGGGGAGTGTACAGGAGTACAATGACGGGGAGTGTACAGGGGAGTACAGTGATGGGGAGTGTACAGGGGAGTACAGTGACAGGGAGTGTACAGGGGAGTACAGTGACGGGGAGTGTACAGGGGAGTACAGTGACGGGCAGTGTACAGGGGAGTACAGTGGCGGGGAGTGTACAGGAGTACAGAGACGGGGTGTGTACAGGAGTACAGTGACGGGCAGTGTACAGGAGTACAGTGACGGGGAGTGTACAGCAGTACAGTGACGGGGAGTGTACAGGAGTACAGTGACGGGGAGTGTACAGGAGTACAGAGATGGGGTGTGTACAGGGGCAGTACAGTGACGGGGAGTGTACAGGGGTACAGAGACGGGGAGTGTACAGGGGTACAGTGATGGGGAGTGTACAGGGGTACAGAGACGGGGAGTGTACAGGGGTACAGTGACGGGGAGTGTACAGGAGTACAGAGATGGGGTGTGTACAGGGGTACAGAGACGGGGAGTGTACAGGGGTACAGTGACGGGGAGTGTACAGGGGTACAGTGACGGGGAGTGTACAGGGGAGTACAGAGACGGGGAGTGTACAGGAGTACAGAGACGGGGAGTGTACAGGGGAGTACAGAGACGGGGAGTGTACAGGAGTACAGTGACGGGGAGTGTACAGGGGTACAGAGACGGGGAGTGTACAGGAGTACAGAGACGGGCAGTGTACAGGGGAGTACAGAGACGGGGAGTGTACAGGAGTACAGTGACGGGGAGTGTACAGGGGTACAGTGACGGGGTGTGTACAGGGGAGGAGTACAGTGAGGGGGAGTGTACAGGTGGAGTACAGTGAGGGGGAGTGTACAGGGGGAGTACAGTGAGGGGGAGTGTACAGGGGGAGTACAGTGAGGGGGAGTGTACAGGGGTACAGAGACGGGGAGTGTACAGGGGAGGATTCTGTGTTGCCTCACCTCGGTATTGCAGCTTCTGCGCTCTGTTGTTGGGACAGTCCTTTCCTTGGAGGCTGAAGTTGATGTTGGTCCGGATGCAGCGATTGTTCAGGGGCTGGACGGGTCTGAAGTTATCGCTCATGCTAAGAAATATCTGTGATGGCTGATTTTGACTCAGAAGTCTTAAAGAGTGCATCTGAAATAGAAAGAGAACTTTCATTAGTTTTCCAATTTTATTGTTGAAGACACTGACTATCACTGGGGTACAGTCCCACAGACACTGACTATCACTGGGGTACAGTCTCACAGACACTGACTATCACTGGGGTACAGTCTCACAGACACTGACTATCACTGGGGTACAGTCCCACAGACACAGACTTTCACTGGGGTACAGTCCCACAGACACTGACTATCACTGGGGTACAGTCTCACAGACACTGACTATCACTGGGGTACAGTCTCACAGACACTGACTCTCACTGGGGTACAGTCCCACAGACACTGACTCTCACTGGGGTACAGTCCCACAGACACTGATTCTCA
Organism: Heptranchias perlo; assembly: GCF_035084215.1. Lineage (NCBI taxonomy): Eukaryota > Metazoa > Chordata > Chondrichthyes > Hexanchiformes > Hexanchidae > Heptranchias > Heptranchias perlo. The sequence continues at coordinate 3,591,932 of NC_090347.1, read as the reverse complement.
CTGGGGTACAGTCCCACAGACACAGACTTTCACTGGGGTACAGTCTCACAGACACTGACTATCACTGGGGTACAGTCTCACAGACACTGACTTTCACTGGGGTACAGTCTCACAGACACTGACTATCACTGGGGTACAGTCCCACAGACACAGACTTTCACTGGGGTACAGTCTCACAGACACTGACTATCACTGGGGTACAGTCTCACAGACACTGACTCTCACTGGGGTACAGTCCCACAGGCACTGACTTTCACTGGGGTACAGTCCCACAGACACTGACTCTCACTGGGGTACAGTCCCACAGACACTGACTCTCACTGGGGTACAGTCCCACAGACACTGACTCTCACTGGGGTACAGTCCCACAGACACTGACTCTCACTGGGGTACAGTCCCACAGACACTGACTCTCACTGGGGTACAGTCCCACAGACACTGACTCTCACTGGGGGTACAATCCCACAGACACTGACTCTCACTGGGGTAAATGAATTACTTTTGGAAGCTTAGTTACTGTTGTTATGTAGCTAAACACAGCAAGGTCCCACAAACAGCAATGAAATAATGACGTAGTTAATCTGTTTTTGGTGTTGTTGGTTGAGGGATGGTTGTTGGTCAGGACACCACCGGGGAGAACTCCTTGTCCTTCTTTGAATAGTGCAGCGGGGCCTCGGTTTAGCACCTTATCATGAAAGACGGCACCTCTGATAATGCAGCACTCCCTCACCACAGCACTGGAGTGCCAGCCTAGATTACGTGCTCTAGTCCTGGAGTGGGAGTTGAACCCATGGCTCTCTGACTCGGAGACGAGAGAGATACCCACTGAGTCAAGCTGAACATTAGTAGTTGTTGGACCTTGGAGCCTCCCAGCTCAGGCCTGCCACCACCCCCAACATTACAATCCTGAACCCCAACATTACTACCCTGAACCCCAACATTACAATCCTGAACCCCAACATTAAAATCCTGAACCCAATATTACAATCCTCACCCCAATATTACAATCCTGAACCCAACATTGCAATCCTGAACCTCAATATTACAATCTTGACTCCAAAATTATAATCCTGACCTCAACATTACAACCCTGTACCCTAACATTACAATTCCGAACCCCAACATTACAATCCTGAACCCCAACATTACAATCCTGACCCCAACATTACAATCCTGAACCCCAAAGTTACAGCCCTGACCCCAACATTACAATCCTGACCACATTACAATCCTGACCTCAACAATACAATCATGAACCCCAACATTACAATCCTGACCTCAACAATACAAGCCCAAACCCCAGCATTACAATCCTGAACCTCAACTATTACAATACTGAACCCCAACATTACAATCCTGATCCCCTAAATTACAATCCTGACCTCATAATATCACAATCCCGAACCCCAACATTACAATCCGGTCCAGTTTCTACCCCAGTGAGTTTCTGCTCTTGTACCACTTGGAGTGAAGTTTGAAGGTTTTAGAATAAACCCCATAACCGTGAGATTGCCAGCACTCCCTGCTCACATATAATGGTATCGTGCACAGTATATCATTTCACAGCTAATATACATCACGATTAAAACATTGCAAATACATGGTGGAGAGTGCAGAACATTGTTTTAATGCTGCCTGTGTCACTCCCTGTCAATGTACATACAATGTGCAGTCTTAACATTTATACAATTGCATTGTGAGAATTAATGTGCCAAGAAATTACATTGAATTACAGAGATGTTCTGTTTGGATTAACTCCAGGTAAAAATAGCCCATTTACTAATATTCATATCTCAGCCAATCTAATCATCCATTCAGACTGAACTAAACCAACAGAAATAATTCAGAGCAGTGATTAGCCTTCTGCCGGGTACTGCTGGCACAGGCATTAACAACAACAACAGTTCGCAATTATATAGTGTCCTTAACCCAGGAGAACGTCCCAAGGCACCTCACAAAATCAGACAAAAATCAACGCTGAGCCAAAGAAGGAGATATTAGGATGAGTGACCAAAAAGCTCGGTCAAAGAGGTGTGTTTGAAAGAGGGTCTTAAAGGAGGAGAAAGAGGTGGAGAGGTGTAGTCCACCAGGTTTATATACAGTGGGAGTGAACGGGAAGGGGTTTGGTCCATTGGGATTCTGTACAATGGGAGTGAACGGGAAGGGTTTTGGTCCATTGGGATTCTGTACAATGGGAGTGAACAGGAAGGGGTTTGGTCCATTGGGATTCTGTACAATGGGAGTGAATGGGAAGGGCTTTGGTCCATTGGGATTCTGTACAATGAGAGTGAATGGGAAGGGCTTTGGTCCATTGGGATTCTGTACAATGGGAATGAATGGGAAGAGGTTTGGTCCATTAGGATTCTGTACAATGGGAATGAATGGGAAGGGGTTTGGTCCATTGGGATTCTGTACAATGGGAATGAATGGGAAGAGGTTTGGTCCATTGGGATTCTGTACAATGGGAATGAATGGGAAGAGGTTTGGTCCATTGGGATTCTGTACAATGAGAGTGAATGGGAAGGGCTTTGGTCCATTGGGATTCTGTACAATGGGAATGAATGGGAAGAGGTTTGGTCCATTGGGATTCTGTACAATGGGAATGAATGGGAAGGGGTTTGGTCCATTGGGATTCTGTACAATGGGAATGAATGGGAAAGGGTTTGGTCCATTGGGATTCTGTACAATGGGAATGAATGGGAAGGGGTTTGGTCCATTGGGATTCTGTAGAATGGGAGTGAATGGGAAGGGGATTTTCCATTGGAAGTAGTTGGATCATTTGGAATTCTCTGCAAAAAGGGTTAAAGGGGTTGGTTCTGATTGAACTCGATGCTTCGTTGAGAGTCATGTTTGAATCGGTTTTGTGTTTAACTGGTAGTGGCTGTTCACATTAAGTGTGATGCCTAAATTAAGAATTCAACATGAAAATCCTTTTAATATCAGTGGGGATGGTACTGAGAGGAGAGCAAGTGTTCTGTGCAGAGTCACAGTGATGTTCACAGAGTGTAACAGCCAGTTCTGGCATCGCTGAAACAGAGTAAAATACTACATGATTCATAGGATAGTACAAGGTTTCTCTATAAAGGGCCAGAATATTTGGCACACTGTCACCAAGAATAGACTTTGTGGGACAGGAGAGGAATTGCAGGGGATTTACAAGGTATCTCTTTCAATGGAGAAAACTCCAAAACAAATCACATAACCATTGGAGGCTAAACAAAAGTACAGCCATCCCATCATCAGAGTCTGAGACTGACCAGGGACAGACAGAGAGTCAAACCATCATCAGAGTCTGAGACTGACCAGGGACCGATACAGAGTCAAACCATCATCAGAGTCTGAGACTGACCAGGGACAGACAGAGAGTCAAACCATCATCAGAGTCTGAGACTGACCAGGGACTGATACAGAGTCAAACCATCATCAGAGTCTGAGACTGACCAGGGACAGACAGAGAGTCAAACCATCATCAGAGTCTGAGACTGACCAGGGACAGATAAAGAGTCAAACCATCATCAGGGTCTGAGACTGACCAGGGACAGACAGAGAGTCAAACCATCATCAGAGTCTGAGACTGACCAGGGACAGATAAAGAGTCAAACCATCATCAGGGTCTGAGACTGACCAGGGACAGACACAGAGTCAAACCATCATCAGGGTCTGAGACTGACCAGGGACAGACACAGAGTCAAACCATCATCAGAGTCTGAGACTGACCAGGGACAGATACAGAGTCAAACCATCATCAGAGTCTGAGACTGACCAGGGACAGACAGAGAGTCAAACCATCATCAGAGTCTGAGACTGACCAGGGACAGACACAGAGTCAAACCATCATCAGGGTCTGAGACTGACCAGGGACAGACAGAGAGTCAAACCATCATCAGAGTCTGAGACTGACCAGGGACAGATACAGAGTCAAACCATCATCAGGGTCTGAGACTGACCAGGGACAGACACAGAGTCAAACCATCATCAGGGTCTGAGACTGACCAGGGACAGATACAGAGTCAAACCATCATCAGAGTCTGAGACTGACCAGGGACAGATACAGAGTCAAACCATCATCAGAGTCTGAGACTGACCAGGGACAGACACAGAGTCAAACCATCATCAGGGTCTGAGACTGACCAGGGACAGATACAGAGTCAAACCATCATCAGGGTCTGAGACTGACCAGGGACAGACACAGAGTCAAACCATCATCAGGGTCTGAGACTGACCAGGGACAGACACAGAGTCAAACCATCATCAGAGTCTGAGACTGACCAGGGACAGACACAGAGTCAAACCATCATCAGAGTCTGAGACTGACCAGAGACAGATACAGAGTCAAACCATCATCAGGGTCTGAGACTGACCAGGGACAGACACAGAGTCAAACCATCATCAGGGTCTGAGACTGACCAGGGACCGATACAGAGTCAACAGAAAACCTGAAACTTTAACCTTGCCGTACAGAGTAACAATTCCCACTGACGGGGGTTTCATCTCCACTAACCCCCTCCCTTTCAATATAAAATACAATGGTGCAATTGTGACAGAGAGCTTTGGTGAGTTTATTTAAACTGTATTTAGTTACACGTTCAGTGCGTTTGGAGGTGGGAAGTTTTATCTCTGTAAAAGCAGTTTCCCAGGTAACCCTCCCCTACGGGTTCAGGGAGTAAATGTTCCTCAGGGTGACACGCTGAGCTTTAAGGGGGAATTTTAACTCCCTGGAGTGTGGGGGGAGGGGCGGGGAGGGGGGAGGCGGGGAGGGGTACACCCAGTCATTGGGTGGGGGGAGGGGCGGGGAGGCGGGGAGGGGTACACCCAGTCATTGGGTGGGGGGAGGGGTGGGGAAGGCGGAGGGGGGGAGGGGTACACCCAGTCATTGGGTGGGGGGAGGGGCGGGGAGGCGGGGAGGGGTACACCCAGTCATTGGGTGGGGGGAGGGGTGGGGAAGGCGGAGGGGGGAGGGGTACACCCAGTCATTGGGTGGGGGAGGGGTGGGGAAGGCGGAGGGGGGGAGGGGTACACCCAGTCATTGGGTGGGGGAGGGGTGGGGAAGGCGGAGGGGGGGAGGGGTACACCCAGTCATTGGGTGGGGGGAGGGGTGGGGAAGGCGGAGGGGAGAGGGGTACACCCAGTCATTGGGTGGGGGGAGGGGTGGGGAAGGCGGAGGGGGGAGGGGTACACCCAGTCATTGGGTGGGGGGAGGGGTGGGGAAGGCGGAGGGGGGGAGGGGTACACCCAGTCATTGGGTGGGGGGAGGGGTGGGGAAGGCGGAGGGGGGGAGGGGTACACCCAGTCATTGGGTGGGGGGAGGGGTGGGGAAGGCGGAGGGGAGAGGGGTACACCCAGTCATTGGGTGGGGTGGGGGGGTATAGTCGGAGGTCCTGTTCACCTTAATGGCCGAGCCTCGTTAACATTTCACGGGTTAGCTGCCCGATCGAACGGGAGTCCAGGGGCCACTGGTCAGGTGAGTCGCTGTGAGGGGTGAGGGGGTTCTGTGGGTTGGGAGGGGGGGAGCCAGGATCTGTAGCTGCCACAAACTTTCTTGGTGGCGGCCCAGGAGGAGAATAGAAGCACGAGCACTGAAACAGGCCGTTCGGCCCAACTGGTCCGTGCTGGTGTTTATGCTCCACACGAGCCTCCTCCCTCCCTGACCTCGTCTCACCCGATCAGCCGTCCCGCTTTCTTCCTGGCCCCGTGATTTAAACTCACCCGGCAATCTGGGAGTCGGTTTCACCCCGTCTGGGGTGGAGACTCCGCTCCGTATCCTGTTAAAATTGCACCGGGGCCCGAATGACACCGTAGGACCCCGATTCACACATCCCCCCCGTCAGGCTCCCGCCCGAGAAAAAACAACGGGGTTAAAACGGCCCGTGGGGGCGGGAAGGGTTTCGGTAAGTCCACTGCTGGGATTTTAACCCCCGCTCCGGAGGGAGTTAAAACGCCCCTTTTAAGGGCAGAAAGGTTCCAACTTTAATCCTCCCCCTGCGCTGGGTTTGTTGATCTTGCTCCAGGCAGCAGAGATGCTGCTATTGCCCCTCGGTATCCCGGGGCGGGGGGGGGCGCGGGGGAGTCACCCAGGGGGGGCTTCGAGTCTTGATCACTGTAGAGGCAGCTCCCCGGGAGATGTGGTCATGCGTGGATCTTGGCCGGAGGAAGGGTCGAGCTCAAGGGTTAAAGATTGGCACTCCCTCCCCCTGCACTCCCCACCATCAACTGTCTCACACTCGCAGGCCATGCTCGCTCATAAGTGAGTGCGAGAGAATGAACGGGGGTTTACTGTAAGTGGGTAGTAATGTCGTTATGACGGGGTCGGGGGGTAGCATTCCCTTCGTTGCCTAGAAGTTTGCCATCTGGCCGGACTTCTCTCCGGCTCAGTTACAGCCCTGAAGTTGTCATCGGTTTCTGGTTGGCAGTGGCTGCTTTGTGTGTTGAAGCTTTGAAAACTGGCCAATGGCCAATGCCAAGGGAATTCAGGAGAAACTTCTTTACCCAGAGAGTGGTGAGAACGTGGAACTCGCTCCCACAAGGAGTGGTTGAGGCAAATAGCACAGATACATTTAAGGGGAAGCTGGATAAACACATGGGGGAGGAAGGAATAGAAGGATATGCTGATAGGGTGAGATGGAGTAGGGAGGGAGTAGGGAGAACCGGCATGGACCAGTTGGGCCGAATGGCCTGTTCCTGTGCTGTAGACTCGATGTAACTCGATGTAAGTTAACCGGAAACCAACGGCAATGTCAGAAACCGGGCTGGGCCAACGAACGAAACGAGCCAGTTGGCAATGCCTATCGGTGACACAGTTGGCGAATCGTAACCATGGATTTTTTTTAGTTGTTGTTCCCAGTGCGGGCGTGTTTCACTGGTCTGAAAGAAGCTTTGAATTAAGTTGGGAAACAGCTGCGTCCACGTGTGAACGGCACTTACAATTTGTATTTTAATCCAGCTCTTCGGACCTGCCTTGGTTTGAGGGCTCAGGGCACTTAGATGCAGATAGAGGTTTAATTGACTGTGATTTCACTGATTGACACAAGCCTGACCAGATAATTCTGACCCTAATAAAGTGCCAGAGGGAGATGTTATGACGACACAGAGATGGCCTTTCAATGGACTCAGCTCACTTCTGCCGACCGTATGGCAGCTATAGCAATAAAGCTGGGCTTGAGATGGTGAGGCATGAGGGACAAGACTTTTGCTGATTGCTTTGGTTGTGAAGGTGCAGCTTGTAATTATTGTCACTGATTCTTCATTTCCTGATTCTCACACAGAGAGCTTCTCTGCTTTAGCCTCATCGACCGACTTCAGGGTTTAAACACTTGAATCCCCTCCTTTCCTCCTCCCAAACTCTGTTTCCAGATAACAGAACCAAATTCTGCTCTTTGATTCCCACTCCTCAATAATTCAACGATTTAAGCCCCAAGCCATTGTTGGGCTTGTTCCAATGGCCCAGGTCTTTCACAGGTAGGATGAGGAGAGCCAGATAAATGTTCCCACTTGTGGGGGAGACCAGAACTAGGGGCCATCAATATAAGATCGTCACTAATAAATCCAATAGGGAATTCAGGAGAAACTTCTTCACCCAGAGAGTGGTGAGAATGTGGAACTCACCATCACATGGAGTAGTTGAGGCAAATAGCACAGATACATTTAAGGGGAAGCTCGATAAACACATGAGGGAGAAAGGAATAGAAGGATATGCTGATAGGGTGAGATGAAGTAGGGAGGGAGGAGGCTCGTGTGGAGCATAAACACCAGCATGGAGTAGTTGGGTCGAATGGCCTGTTTCTGTGCTGTAAATTCTATGTAATTCTATGTAGAGCAACCATGCTCTCTGTAATGATCTACAGGGTTCATTTCATGGACATATAGGCCCTGATATTTATGGGGAGGCAGGGAGGGTGCGGAGGGGAAATACAGCAAGGCCGGTGACGCGGAGATCCGGCCAAATTTAACGGCAGGACCTCATTATAATCTTTTCCTTCCGTTTACCCGCCCGGGTGCTCGGTCAGATTGACAGGCTTGCCGGCTGCTGGGCGGGTAAACCAATGGTGGGAGGCCGCAGCCTGGGACCTATGGGGACAGTCCCCAGCAATCGGGAGGGAGGGTTCAGTTGGTGGTTGGGGGGGCAATGGGCCGCGATCAAGAGGCAGGGGTGAGAGGGAGGCCGCGATCGAGGGGCCGGGGAGAGAGGGAGGCCGTGATTGAGGGACCGGAGAGAGAGGGACGCCGCGATCGAGGGGCAGGGGTCAGAGGGAGGCCATGATTGAGGGGCAGGGGTGAGAGGGAGGCCGCGATCGAGGGGCCGGGGAGAGAGGGAGGCCGTGATTGAGGGACCGTGGAGAGAGGGAGGCCACGATTGAGGGGCCGGGGAGAGAGGGACGCAGCGATCGAGGGGCAGGGGTCAGAGGGAGGCCATGATTGAGGGGCAGGGGTGATAGGGAGGCCACAATCGAGGGACCGGGGAGAAAGGGAGGCCGCGATCGAGGGGCGGGGAGAGAGGGAGGCCGCGATCGAGGGGCAGGGGTGAGAGGGAGGCCACAATCGAGGGGCAGGGGTGAGAGGGAGGCCACAATCGAGGGGCCGGGGAGAGAGGGAGGCCATGATCGAGGGGCGGGGAGAGAGGGAGGCTGCGATCGAGGGGCGGGGAGAGAGGGAGGCTGCGATCGAGGGGCTGGTGAGAGGGAGGCCGCGATCGAGGGGCAGGGGTGAGAGGGAGGCCACAATCGAGGGGCCGGGGAGAGAGGGAGGCCATGATCGAGGGGCGGGGAGAGAGGGAGGCTGCGATCGAGGGGCGGGGAGAGAGGGAGGCTGCGATGGAGGGGCTGGTGAGAGGGAGGCCGCGATCGAGGGGCAGGGGTGAGAGGGAGGCTGCGATCGAGGGGCGGGGAGAGAGGGAGGCCACAATCGAGGGGCCGGGGAGAGAGGGAGGCCACAATCGAGGGGCCGGGGAGAGAGGGAGGCCGCGATCGAGGGGCCGGGGAGAGAGGGAGGCTGCGATCGAGGGGCGGGGAGAGAGGGAGGCCACAATCGAGGGGCAGGGGAGAGAGGGAGGCCGCGATCGAGGGGCGGGGAGAGAGGGAGGCCACAATCGAGGGGCAGGGGAGAGAGGGAGGCCGCGATCGAGGGGCGGGGAGAGAGGGAGGCCACAATCGAGGGGCCGGGGAGAGAGGGAGGCCGCGATCGAGGGGCGGGGAGAGAGGGAGGCCACAATCGAGGGGCAGGGGAGAGAGGGAGGCCGCGATCGAGGGGCCGGGGAGAGAGGGACGCCGTGATTGGCAGAAGGGAGGCTGAAGGTTTGCTTGAGGGCGGCCCGGGGGTGGGGGGCTGGAGGGGGGAGAACTGCTGCTTCTCCTGGCCCGCAAGCCGTGCTCTAAAAGCCACTTACCTTCAGCAGCCGGCTGCTCCCGTCTCCATTTCACTGCCGGGTTCTCCCGATCCCTGGGAAACCCGGCCGGCACACGGTGAAGGTGTAGTGGGAGCCTGATTTAAATATGTTAATCGAGTGTCCCGCCTCTCGAGAACGGGACGCGGCGCGGCGCGCAACCCACCGCCACAAAAATGGCGGCTAGCGCATATTTGTCGGGTTGGGGTCGCGTTCCCCCTGTATTAGGGTTTAACCCCCGCTCCCCCCAATCCCCTGGCCCTCCTCCAGCTCGTTGTGTGTGTGTGGGAAGGGGGGTTAATATCGAGCCCATACCCTCTGCATCTGACTATAATTACAACTGGGTTTCTCTCGCCTTGTTAATCTTCACCTGCCTGGAGATGGTTTTAATAATGACGTAAGTCACTAAACCAACCAGAGGGGAGATGAGGAAACATTTGTTTTACGCAGCGAGTTGTGATGATCTGGAACGCGCTGCCTGAAAGGGCGGTGGAAGCAGATTCAATAATAACTTTCAAAAGGGAATTGGGTAAATAGTTGAAGAGGAAGAATTTGCAGGTCTATGGGGAACGAGCAGGGGGGGAGTGGGATTAATTGGATAGCTCTTTCAAAGAGCCGGCACAGGCAGGATGGGCCGAATGGTTCCCTTCTGTGCTGTATCTTTCTTTAATTCTATGAGTGCCAGCCCAAAGTCTTTCTCCTGCTGCACCATCTGTATAGTCCTAGGGCAGTAATTATAAGCTAACATGCCCGGTGGGTAACTGACGGGAAGGCATGGCTGCCCAATTACACTTACCGGTGACGTCAGTGGAGCATAAATCAGGCAGCCGACCCCATCTGGTGGGATGCCCACCCAACGGGTTAGGTTAAAATGGGCCCCCCCTTCTGGTCCTCAATAAGACATAAGCCCCAACCTGAGCAGAGGACGGGGAGCGGATCGGGTCGCACCGTCCTCTTACACCCCGTGCGTCGGGGGCTCGAACCCCGCTCCCCCGCTCCCACACACACCCCCCCAATTCCCGCCGGGTTAGGGTTAGGGTAAAATCGGGGCTTTACTGTCTTAATACCGAAGTGTGTTGATTTCCAGCTGTCCGTATCGGCAGGCCCGCGTACTGAGATCACAAACCACCGTCCAACAGTCTGGAAAAGTTACTCCTGCGCACATCTTAATTTCCCCGAAGGGGAGGGGCAGGGGGACGGGGGAGGTAGTGTCTCGTCAGGATGCTCCGGTCACCGTGGAGTGGGGCGGCCTCGAGAGACCAGCTGATCTTTTCCTGCCCGTCAATTTTGTACACTCGTGGTGTTTCCAGCGTTTCCTGTTTGTATCCCACTCTCCGCCATGGATTCGAGACTCTGATTCAACAACAACAGCATCTTGCATTTATATAGCGCCTTTAACGTAGAGAAACGTCCCCAAGGCTCTTCACAGGAGCGATTATCAAACAAAATCTGACACCGAGCCACAAAAGGAGATCTTAGGACAGGGCTTGGTCAAAGAGGTAGGTTTTAAGGAGCGTCTTAAAGGAGGAGAGAGAGAGGCGGAGAGACGGAGAGGTTTAGGGAGGGAATTCCAGAGCTTGTTCAGGAGTGAATATTCACTACTCGATCTGAACACTTTGTCCGAGTTTTGATTCTCTTTCGTTTAAAGGCTTGACGACCCAGGAGTGATTCCGAACTCTCGAAGTCTGGGTGTAAATTATCTGCACAGCCCGCACTGTTTAAAAACCCAGCTCCTGCTCTGCAGCAACAATCTGTAAGAGTCATTTCTAAAAATCACAAAAAGGAAAGAAAGGAAATCTTGCTTTCTGTCCAGCCCGGAAGCTAAGTGGATTTTGTTCTTGAGAAAGATTCCAATTCCCACGATTAACTGACTGGGCAAACGTCGTGAAAAGCAGAATTAAATATAAAACTTATCGTTGTCAAACCAGTTAATGCAGAAAATAACTTCATTATAACGCTACAAAGGGACTTTTGCTTTTAAAGAGGGAGCCTCAGCCCCAGGCCGTTTATATTATTTATATTTGGCGTCTCTCTGATGTTTCAGTTGGTATACTGGGTGCCCCTGGGGTGAGATGAAGCCACGATGGGGGGGTGACAGGGCACAATCTTAAAACAGAGTGAGTATTGACACCACCGTGGCAGCCGATGAGCTGGAGGCAGGGCAGGACTTAAGGCAAACGGAGTCTATTTAAACAATTCACTACAGCAAATAGTCTATTTACTCAGCCAACAGAGTCTATTTACTCAGCAAACAGCAAACAGAGTCTAATTAAACAACGCACTACAGCAAACAGTCTATTTACTCAGCAGACAAAGTCTATTTAAACGGAGTCTCTACGTACTACAGCAAACTGAACTCATGACCAAAACGACAGCAAAGTCTCCTGATAAAAGCAGGATTATTTCTCCAGCAAAAATGCAGTGAGTGGAGGATAGTTACATAATGCAATTTATATTTGTAAAATCAGTCCCAGTCACTCACAGCAGTGTGGTCTCCAGGTGTGATTGACGGGGGAATTACCCAATCATCTCCATTCTGGCCAGGAATAGTGCAGCCATCTTAAAACTAGAGCTAGGCCGTTCAGGAGCGAAATCAGGAAACACTTTTTCACATAAACGGTAGTGGAAATCTGGAACTCTCTCCCCCATTAAGGCTGTGGAGGCTGGGGGTCGATTGGAGCTTTCAAGGCTGAGATCAATAGATTTTTGTTAGGAAAGGGATGAAGAGCAAAGGCGGATAAATGGAGTTGAGGTACAGGTCAGCCATGATCGAATTGATTGGCGGGGCTGGCCCGAGGGGCTGAATGGCCTCCTCCTGTCCCTATGCAGACGAGGAAAGTCCCAGTTTTGATCCCAGGCCTGTGTTGGGTTAGTTGCTCAGTCGTTGAGCATATTCAAGGCAGAGATCAATAGATTTTTGGACTCTAGGGGAATCGAGGGATATGGGAATCGGGCAGGAGAGTGGAGTTGAGGTAGAAGATCAGCCTTGATCTTATTGAATGGCGGAGCAGGCTCGAGGGGCCGGATGGCCTACTCCTGCTCCTATTTCTTATGTTATCTCCAGCAAGGCGATAGATGGATGTTGCAAGTGTGTCTGGGCTACCAAAAAAAAAATCAGGCCCCTGATCAATACTCACCAGCCCCTGTCGGAAAGCGCAGGTGTGGGTAACTCAGGTGTGGGTAACTCAGGTGTGGGCAACTCAGGTGTGGGCAACTCAGTTGAAGGTAGCATCAGGTGTGGGCAACTCAGGTGTGGGTAACTCAGGTGTGGGCAACTCAGGTGTGGGTAACTCAGGTGTGGGCAACTCAGGTGTGGGCAACTCAGGTGTGGCTGTGACACCCCTCCCAACACTGAATATTCTGTCAACTGAATGCCAGGCTGTGTCAGCCTTGGCTCAGTGGGCAGCACTCTCGCCTCTAAATCAGAAGGCGTCACTCCAGAGACTTGAGCACGTAATCCAGGCCGACGCTCCCAATGCCAGTGCTGAGGGAGTGCTGCAATGTCAGAGGTGCCGCCTTTCAGATGAGACGTTAAACCAAAGCCCCGTCTGTACCCTCTCAGGATGGTGTAAAAGATCCCGCGGCCACTATTTTGGAGAAGAGCAAGGGGGGAGTTCTCCCCGGTGTCCTGGGGCCAATATTTATCCCTCAAACAACATCGCTAAAAACTGGTCATTATCACATTGATGTTTGTGGGATCTTGCTGTGCGCAAATTGGCTGTAGCGTTTCTCTACACTACGCTTCAAAAAGTTGGCTGTAAAGTGCTTTGGGATGTGTCCTGAGGTCATGAAAGGCACGATATAAATGCGACTCCTTTCTTTTAACAGCGACTTGTTACATTCACACAAATGGAAAGGGAGATTTGGACTCAGTTACAGGAGGGGAATGACCCACTGATTGAACCCCGACAGCAGAGGGCCCCGGAAGAGCTTTGGGGGGAAAAGTTAAACGTTAAAAAAAAAGACAATTTCGAAGAATGCAAAAGACCAATCGATGGGCTTCACCTGCATCCGTGTGATATAGACCGGCTTGTTCATTATAATCCACGTCACGGTTTCATGACAGGGCGGGATGGTCATCGAGCCCTCGTACGTTATGAAACTGGGTGTCTCTGGATACACTCCTTCGATGTTTAGCCCCAGCAGTAAATAGGCATCGTCTAGAAAATAAACACAAATAAATTGAGATTATCCAGCCCCAGGGTTCTGATCCAAGGGGTTGGACAATGTGGTGTCGCTGGGCAAGTCTGTTTTAAAATCTGTACAATTCAATATAAGACGTCCCACAGCATCAAATTAAATATTTTCCTCTCCACGTCAAATAGGGGAATATTTCAATGAATAATTAGAGATGCTAATTAACTAATAAATTGTTAATTAGGCATCTGTTTTCAGTTTGTTGCCAGAGTGCCCTCATTCACAGCACAGCATCATTCCCGTAACCACGGCAATGCTTTTAGGTTCAATGCGACGGGTCTGATGTAACGTTGATCGACACCCCCCCCCAACTCAGCCCCTCGCATCTCGGGGGCAGCATGGGGGGGGGGGGAGAGGAACAGAGAGAGAGGGCGGGGGGGGGTGGCAAGGAGAAGGGGCAGCAGAGGGGGCAGAGAGAGGGGAGTAGGGGGCAGGGGAGGGGAGTGGGGGCAGAGAGAGGGGGTAGGGGGCAGAGAGGGGGGGCAGTGGAGGGGGCAGTGGAGGGGGCAGGGGCAGAGAGACGGGGCAGTGGAGGGGGCAGAGAGAGGGGAGTAGGTGGCAGAGAGAGGGGGTAGGGGGCAGAGAGAGGGGGCAGTGGAGGGGGCAGAGAGAGGGGAGTGGGGGGCAGGGAGAGGGGGTAGGGGCAGAGAGAGGGGGTAGGGGGCAGAGAGAGGGGGCAGTGGAGGGGGCAGAGAGAGGGGAGTGGGGGGCAGGGAGAGGGGGTAGGGGCAGAGAGAGGGGGTAGGGGGCAGAGAGGGGGGGCAGTGGAGGGGGCAGTGGAGGGGGCAGGGGCAGAGAGACGGGGCAGTGGAGGGGGCAGAGAGAGGGGAGTAGGTGGCAGAGAGAGTGGGGAGGGGGCAGTGGAGGGGGCAGAGAGAGGGGAGTGGGGGGCAGGGAGAGGGGGCAGAGAGAGGGGAGTGGGGGGCAGGGAGAGGGGGCAGAGAGAGGGGAGTGGGGGGCAGGGAGAGGGGGCAGAGAGAGGGGAGTGGGGGGCAGGGAGAGGGGGCAGTGAAGGGGACAGAGAGGGGGTTGGGGACAGAGAGGGGGTTGGGGACAGAGAGGGGGTTGGGGGCAATGGAGGGGGGCAGAGAGAGGGGGTTGGGGACAGAGAGAGGGCGACAGTGGGGAGCAGGGAGACAGGGTTGGGGGCAGAGAGGGGGGTTGGGAGGCAGAGAAAGGAGGGCCGTGGGGGGGGGGCAGAGGGGCGGGGGCAACAGGGACTCAGAGAGAAAGTGCTTGAGGGCAGAGATAGGGGATGTTGGGGGCAGAGAGAGGGGGCAGAGAGGGGGCATAGTGAGAGGAGCAGTGGAGGGGAGCAGTAAGAGGGGAGCAGTAAGAGTGGGACAGTGAGAGGGCAGCAAGAGGGGGGACAGGCAGAGGGGGAGAGAGGAGGACTGTTGGGGGGGGAGGGGGGGGCTACAATTGGCCTTTACGCCCCCCCCCCCTTGGACAAATACCAGCTCGCGTTCCTGCTCCTGGTCGTTATGGGCCACCACTGCCGGGAAGTGGGAACGTGTGGATTTCGGGCGAGTTTGGGTGGGGCTTGGCTGTGATGCCTCCCCGTGTCGAATACTCACGCAGTGGGCTGAGGTTAGCCGCTCGGAGCGAGGCACGGGAGGGCGCCTGCGGAACTGCACCCTAAAAGAGCCAGCGCCTTCAGGAGAGGAGTGGAGAGAGTCGAGCAAAAAATAAATAAATGAAGTGTTGCAGGGAAATTTCCAGGTAACGTAAAATCCCGAAAAATCTATTTTACGAGGTGGGTTAATTAGCCGCGACGGCGGACAAAACAAAAGAGGTTTGAATTCAGCCTAAATATCCAGTGGATCTTCCACACGGTCTCACTCTGATTGGTAGGGTTTCAATAATTGATTTTCTGATTCCAGTTGCGGTCAGACCCCGGCTGTGGCGGACGGCCAAACGCTGGCCGTTTGTCCGATCTCCCCTCTTTAGTCCCTTCAGCTTTGTTCTTTTTCCAGCTCTCTTTATCTTCCTCTCACTTTCCTTACGGAAGACAGCACTCCCCCTCCCCCTCCCCCACCCCGACCCCTCCTGAACTCTGCTCTCTCTTGTGACTATTCTCTCTTTGTCTTCATCCTTTCAAAATCAATTCTTGTGGCAATGCAGCTCAGGCTGAGTTTGATTTATATTAAGCAGCGAGACTTGGGGAGGGGCAATGTTTTGGGACAGGGGGATGGGAAATGGCTGGAGAGGGGAGACGGTGAACAGGAAAATGGATGGCAATGAAGGAGAGAGGGAAGGAGAAAATGGATGACAGTGAAGGAGAGAGGGAAGGGGAAAATGGATGGCAATGAAGGAGAGAGGGAAGGAGAAAATGGAGGACAATGAAGGAGAGAGGGAAGGAGAAAATGGAGGACAATGAAGGAGAGAGGGAAGGAGAAAATGGAGGACAATGAAGGAGAGAGGGAAGGAGAAAATGGAGGGCAATGAAGGAGAAATGGAAGGAGAAAATGGAGGACAATGAAGGAGAGAGGGAAGGAGAAAATGGATGGCAATGAAGGAGAGAGGGAAGGAGAAAATGGATGGCAATGAAGGAGAGAGGGAAGGAGAAAATGGATGGCAATGAAGGAGAGAGGGAAGGGGAAAATGGATGGCAATGAAGGAAAAAATGGATGACGAGGAGAAAGGGAAGGGGGAAATGAAGGGGCGGGGGGAAGAAGCCGGGAGTGGTGCTTTGGGATGGGAGTGGGTGCCAGCATTAACTGAGGGATAATAAAGAGAACAAAGTTGAACAGAGGTGAGGGGAAAGTGCCAGGATGGAGAGAGAAGAGTGCCGTAATGAATTGAGGGGGTGACAATGAAGGAGAGAGGGAAGGAGAAAATGGATGACAATTAAAGGAAGAGGGAAAGGGGGTGGGGGAAGAATGCCAGCATGGGCGGAGGCAGAGAAGGGATAGGATATCATCTTGAACTGAAGGGATTGGAAGGACAAGGAGTGCCAATTTGAATGGGATGGGGGTGAAGGATTGCGATGGATGAGAATATTTAAAATTCATCAATAAAAAAAAAGTCAATGTATCAGCCAGGAATTGGTGCATGATAGGGGTGACTTAACAGGAAGGGGCGGGGAAAATAAATCCCAAAAAGGAACAAAATGCGTGTTTTGGCAGATGAAGTGAGTGCAGGGACAGGACACAATGGAACGGATACAGTATGAAAATGGAGAATGAAGGGGTTGGAATGGGAGGGATGTGCCAGCGTTAACAAGCTGTCTGGTTTCTTGGTTCCTCAGTTGCTCAGAGTCGGAGAGCAGTGTGTTCCTGCAAGCCGAATTTCCCAACCTCAACCTGTAATTGTACAGAGACTAGTATGGGATGGAATTACTGCCATCATCTGTCCCCCCTATTAACCAAGGCAACAGCTGACCTCCCGAGACCTGAGAGAAGCCTTCAATAAATTACTATTCATACCAGGTCTGACCCAAGGGCTTCTCTGCAACTGTCTCTTCCTGAAATGGCCAGAGGCTTTTCTGTTGATCTGAGATTTTCTGCCTGAGTGAGTTTCAGAGATTTCTGAAGTCCTGACAGTCGTTGGGAAACATGCAAGGGAATCAGCGTGTAAAGATGTCGTTTATTGCAATAACAAACCAGACCGTGTGAATCACTGTGACACGTACGAACACACGAACATATGAATCAAGAGCAGGAGTAGGCCATTCGGCCCCTCGAGCCTGCTCTGCCATTTGATAAGATCATGGCTGATCTGATTGTGACCTCAACCCTACTTTCCCGTCTATCGACTATAACCCTTGACTCCCTTGTTAATCAGGATATGATCATACAAACAGGACACGAGGTTTGGCACATATTAATCACGAGCTGGAACAGTGCAGGGGCTTGTAACAGTGCTGGGGCTTGTAACAGCGCAGGGCCTTGTAACAGGGGGCTGTAACACTACAGGGGATTGTAACAGTACAGGGGCTGTAACAGTATAGGGGCTGTAACAGTACAGGGGATTGTAATAGTACAGGAGTTGTAACGGTGCAGGGGATTGTAATGGTGCAGGGGCTCATAACAGTACAGGGACTCTTAATGGTGCAGGGGCTTTTAGGTGTGGGTCTTGTAATGGTGCGAGGTTTTGTAACAGCATCGGGGCTCATAACAGTCCAGGGGATTCTAACAGTACAGGAGCTGTAACAATGCAGGGACTGTAACAGTGCAGAGATGGGCAATATTACAAAGGTAGATGTAGGCGGTCTTGGTGATGGAGAGGATTATGGGGTTGGAAGCTCAGCTCAGGGTCAAATAGGACGCCAAGGTTGCGAACAGTTTGGTTTAACCTCAGAGAGTGGGCAGGGAGAGGGAAGGAGTCGGTGACCAGGGAATGGAGTTTGAGGCGGGGACTGAAGACAATGGCTTCGGTCTTCCCAATATTTAATTGGAGGAAATGTCTGCTCATCCAGTACTGGGTGTCGGACAAGCTACCTATCCATCCATCTACCCACCCTTCTATCAGCCCACCCTTATATCTATCTATCTCCCCATCTATCTCCCCACCCATCTATCTCCCCACCCATCTATCTCCCCACCCATCTATCTACCCACCCATCTATCTCCCCACCCATCTATCTCCCCACCCATCTATCTCCCCACCCATCTATCTCCCCACCCATCTATCTCCCCACCCATCTATCTCCCCACCCATCTATCTCCCCACCCATCTATCTCCCCACCCATCTATCTACCCACCCATCTATCTCCCCACCCATCTATCTACCCTTCTATCTACCTACCCACCCATCTATCTCCCCACCCATCTATCTCCCCACCCATCTATCTACCCACCCATCTATCTCCCCACCCATCTATCTACCCTTCTATCTACCTACCCACCCATCTATCTCCCCACCCATCTATCTCCCCACCCATCTATCTACCCACCCATCTATCTCCCCACCCATCTATCTACCCACCCATCTATCTCCCCACCCATCTATCTACCCACCCATCTATCTCCCCACCCATCTATCTCCCCACCCATCTATCTACCCTTCTATCTACCTACCCATCTATCTATCTCCCCATCTATCTACCCACCCTTCTATCTACCCACCCATCTATCTCCCCACCCATCTATCTACCCTTCTATCTACCTACCCACCCATCTATCTCCCCACCCATCTATCTCCCCACCCATCTATCTACCCACCCATCTATCTCCCCACCCATCTATCTACCCACCCATCTATCTCCCCACCCATCTATCTACCCACCCATCTATCTCCCCACCCATCTATCTCCCCACCCATCTATCTACCCACCCATCTATCTCCCCACCCATCTATCTACCCTTCTATCTACCTACCCATCTATCTATCTCCCCATCTATCTACCCACCCATCTATCTCCCCACCCATCTATCTCCCCACCCATCTATCTACCCACCCATCTATCTCCCCACCCATCTATCTACCCACCCATCTATCTCCCCACCCATCTATCTCCCCACCCATCTATCTACCCACCCATCTATCTCCCCACCCATCTATCTACCCATCTATCTACCTACCCATCTATCTATCTCCCCATCTATCTCCCCACCCATCTATCTCCCCACCCATCTATCTACCCACCCATCTATCTCCCCACCCATCTATCTCCCCACCCTTCTATCTACCCACCCATCTATCTCCCCACCCATCTATCTATCTCCCCATCTATCTCCCCACCCATCTATCTATCTCCCCATCTATCTACCCACCCATCTATCTCCCCACCCTTCTATCTCCCCTTCTATCTCCCCACCCATCTATCTATCTCCCCATCTATCTCCCCACCCATCTATCTATCTCCCCATCTATCTCCCCACCCATCTATCTATCTCCCCTTCTATCTACCCACCCATCTATCTACCTCCCCATCTAACTATATAACCTCACAATCCAGATCCAACCATATCCCAGAGTTGGTGATCTGTGGGTTGAGGCTGAGACACAGTCTGAGCAGCAAGTATTTTGAGGGCCATAAGGGGGAGGAGAACACTCAGGGGGCCCCTGGGCTCCATTATGGGTCCTCCTGGCACAGCACTAAAGTGTCCGACCTCAGCACGGAACCACTGATGTCCAGCCCTCGGACACTGCCCTCCAGCTGATGCCAAACCCGATGCTCTACGTACTTTTATAGGTAATCCTTGTTATGGTGTCCCTGTTCAGCATTCGGTTTAAGAATGGATTTGTTGTATCAGACACCTGGAATAAAGAAAACAAAAAGTGACATTTGACAGCGAGACGGTTTTCTCCTCAATGTTCTTTACATGTGAGACATAAGAACATAAGAACATAAGAAATAGGAGCAGGAGTAGGCCAATCGGCCCCTCGAGCCTGCTCCGCCATTCAATAAGATCATGGCTGATCTGATCCTAACCTCAAATTTAAATTCATGTCCAATTTCCTGCCCGCTCCCCGTAACCCCTAATTCCCTTTACTTCTAGGAAACTGTCTATTTCTGTTTTAAATTTATTTAATGATGTAGCTTCCACAGCTTCCTGGGGCAGCAAATTCCACAGACCTACCACCCTCTGAGTGAAGAAGTTTCTCCTCATCTCAGTTTTGAAGGAGCAGCCCCTTATTCTAAGATTATGCCCCCTAGTTCTAGTTTCACCCATCCTTGGGAACATCCTCACCGCATCCACCCGATCAAGCCCCTTCACAATCTTATATGTTTCAATAAGATCGCCTCTCATTCTTCTGAACTCCAATGAGTAGAGTCCCCATCCTCTCTAATATTTGGCCATTGTACGTGCAAAGCAGTAACATCGGAATCGCTAGACAAGAAAAGACCGCGGTCCATCTAGTTCACCTTCTCCCATCCTGGTAGTCCCAGGATATAACGATAATGGAGTTGTTGACTAATCACAGCAATCAATCTCTATCAATGAGTCTCCAACAGACCCGGACATGAGGCGAGGAAAACCCCCAGTGGTGGGGAGCTTTGGGGAACCAGAGGTCCAAAGTCACCTGTTCCTCCCGAGCACGTTACACTCACCACATGTCGTGTCTCAAATCACTCCTACACTGGATCCCCAAAATGTTATTGGTCAGTGAGGTCTGACCCTATGCGTTAGTTCCGTTACTTACCTTTATAAAGATGGAAACCACCACCAGGCCATTCGGACTCTTTGAAGCTTCTGTGATGTTTGTGTACAACTCGTGATTGTAGTGTATTAGCTGAACCTGAAAGAAGGACATGCAATAAATTAATATTTTCGGATCTTTTGAACGTTAGCAAATCTGCTGGCTATACCCGTCGAGTTATATTTTACCAATTTGCTGCCCTCTTCGCCTGAAGGCGTTGACTGGAGTTGGGGAGCAATTCACCAGGCATCCATTTTTGTGAGTGAGTCTGGTCAGTGAGCATCAGAAGGTTGTTTGAACCCCTGGAAGACGTGACAGCTGCTCCTGATCTCATCCAATAATCACACGGCTTAAACACCCGCTCCCTCCCCCACCAGCGCACTGTGGCTGCAGTGTGCACCATCCACAGGATGCACTGCAGCAACTCACCAAGGATTCTTCGACAGCACCTCCCAAACCCGCGACCTCTACCACCTAGAAGGACAAGGGCAGCAGGCGCATGGGAACAACACCACCTGCACGTTCCCCTCCAAGTCACACACCATCCCGACTCGGAAATATATCGCCCTTCCTTCATCGTTGCTGGGTCAATCTTACAGCACAGAAGGAGGCCATTCGGCCCATCGTGCATGTGCCGGCTCTTTGTCCAATTAGTCCCACTCCCCCCACACCCACCCCCACCCCCGCCCTTTCCCCGTACGGCCCTGCGACTCTTTTCCCCCCTTCAGGTATCGCCCTTGCTCTTGTTCCCCCGTGCGCCCAGCCCTAATTCCAACAATAATTCCGAGATTCCAACCTCCTCTCATTCCGCAGCTCCTGTCGCATTGCGCGGTAGAGGCGTGAAGCTCGAAAGCACAACACAACCGGCGACTCGGAGGCCAAAGGTGTTCAAACAGTCATTATTTTTTTTTTATTATTATTAATAACATTGTTCCTTTTTCCCCCAGCGGTTCCCTGCTATCCTTCACACTAACACGTTATCCCCAACGGGACGTCTCCTGACCTTTTGAAAGTAAGATTCTAACACTTTCATTCTTTTTTTTTGAAAACTAACAAAACCACAAAAAGCAGCAAAAATGTCAAATCCCAGCGATAAAATCCTCTCAGTGAGGCCGAGTTGGGAGACATTCAGAAAAACCCTATTGTGCCGGATTTTTTTTTTTCCTAAAGGTCCTTCTAAAAAATTAATGAGGCCCTTCGTCAAAGAGCACTGAGCGGTTTGTGTCTCATTAGTCGCCAGTGTTATGACGGCCTGAACTTTTTCACTTTGAGGAGGTGAATGGACTGCGTCCTGGCTGACATTCTTAAGACGTCGTGGGAAGGTTTTATCTGCGTTCCTTGTTTTTTTTTTGGCATTTTTCAGACGCAAGTGAAGTAATCGCCAACTCTTTGAGGGCAAGCCGTCCGTCTGTGAATGGAGTTTGGAGCGGGGATGGGGGGTGGGGGGCTGAAGATGTCCACGTAAAAAAAAAAAAAGAAGTATCAAGACGCTTTTAATCGCTATCGTTCCTTCAATAAAAATCAGCTCATTAACGAAAAATGAGACTAAACGGACTAATTTAACCCGAAAGCTGTTTTCACAAAATTGCAACATAAATATGGGTGAGAAAGGCCATCGGACATCTTAGTTTGTCCATCTAGAAAGGCCCTACATTTCCCCTCTCGCAGCATCCGATTGTTTCCGAAGGGGTTCCCGGGATTTGTCCTTCGTTATCTTACCCAAGACTCCATTCCACAGTGGGGGGTGCGGGAGGGGGCCAGAATTTTAACCAAACTCGCCCGGCGGGAAACAGACTGGAACGGATTGGCTGTTAAAGTCAAAGTGGGGCAGGGTGTAATCGGGGGGGGGGGTGAGGGTGTGTGTAAATTGTGGGGGGGGGTTTAAATTGAGGGGGGTGTAAATTGGGGGAGGGGGTGTAAATCGGGGGGTGTAAATTGGGGGGTGTAAATCGGGGGAGGGGGTGTAAATCGGGGTGGGGGTGTAAATCGGGGGGGGGGGTGTAAATTGGGGGAGGGGGTGTAAATCGGGGGGGGGTGTAAATCGGGGTGGGGGGGTGTAAATCGGGGGGGGGGGTGTAAATCGGGGTGGGGGGGGTGTAAATCGGGGGGGGGGGTGTAAATCGGGGTGGGGGGGGTGTAAATCGGGGTGGGGGGGTGTAAATCGGGGTGGGGGGGGTGTAAATCGGGGTGGGGGGGTGTAAATCGGGGGGGGGGGTGTAAATCGGGGTGGGTTGTAAATCGGGGTGGGGGGGGTGTAAATCGGGGGGGGGGGTGTAAATCGGGGTGGGGGGTGTAAATCGGGGTGGGGGGGTGTAAATCGGGGGGGGTTGTAAATCGGGGTGGGGGGGTGTAAATCGGGGTGGGGGGGTGTAAACAGGGGGGGGGGGGTGTAAATCGGGGTGGGGGGTGTAAATCGGGGTGGGGGGTGTAAATCGGGGGGGGTTGTAAATCGGGGTGGGGGGGGTGTAAATCGGGGTGGGGGGTGTAAATCGGGGGGGGGGGGTGTAAATCGGGGTGGGGGGGTGTAAATCGGGGTGGGGGGGTGTAAATCGGGGTGGGGGGGGTGTAAATCGGGCGTCCGCTCTGTTCCCATCAGTTTCCCACGGGACGGTTTGGTTAAAATTACCCCCATGTGTTGATCACTCTGTGTGAGGATGAACTCCCTGATATCAGACCTAACTTTGCGTTTCAATAGCTTGAACTTGTGACATCTTGTCCCACTACCCTGGCTCCGATGGTATTCCCCCCCTGGCCCTCGCCCCCTCTCCCTATCTCTGTAACCTCCTCCAGCCCTACAACCCTCCGAGATCTCTGCGCTCCTCCAATTCTGGCCTCTTGCGCATCCCCGATTTTCATCGCTCCACCATTGGCGGCCGTGCCTTCAGCTGCCTGGGCCCTAAGCTCTGGAATTCCCTCCCTAAACCTCTCCGCCTCTCTCTCCTCCTTTAAGACGCTCCTTAAAACCTACCACTTTGACCAAGCTTTTGGTCACCTGTCCTAGTACCTCCTTTTTTTTAATATTCGTTCATGGGATGTGGGCGTCGCTGGCGAGGCCGGCATTTATTGCCCATCCCTAATTGCCCTTGAGGCTCGGTGTCAAATTTTGTTCGATAATCGCTCCTGTGAAGCTCCTTGGGACGTTTCACTACGTTAAAGGCGCTATACAAATGCAGGTTGTATACCCTGGATTTCTCTCTTCTATACCGTTTACTATCCCATGTACCTTTGTAAGGTCCTCTCTCAGTTGTCCCCTTTCAAGACTGGAAAACTCACTTCTTCATCCTTTCCTCATAACTCAGTCCTCCGATTCTGGGATCGCTCTTATTTTCATTTGACAAACAAATTTTTAATCTAGTAATTTTTTCCCCCAAATTTACTCCTTACATTCCCCCTCTGTGGCAACAAGCAAACCCCTTTGATAACTTTGGGAACTTCCAACAAGCTCCTCAAAGCCTCCTCTTTTCTGTTGGGAACAAGGCCAACTCCCTTTGACCTTTCCTCATAACCCCGGACTTGCTATCACCTTTGACCCCCCGCCCCTCCTCCACTGAAGGTGCTGAGTCCAGTTGGGATAGGCTCCCCTGGAGCCACCAGCTATCGAAAGTGGCCAATGTCCTCGTGCGTG
Source organism: Heptranchias perlo (assembly GCF_035084215.1). Classification (NCBI taxonomy): domain Eukaryota; kingdom Metazoa; phylum Chordata; class Chondrichthyes; order Hexanchiformes; family Hexanchidae; genus Heptranchias; species Heptranchias perlo. The sequence continues at coordinate 3,567,644 of NC_090347.1, read as the reverse complement.
CCCAGGCAGTGAGTGTTCGCAGGCTGTTCAACTGCGCCCCACTCCAGAGACTTGAGCCCATAATCCAGGCCGACACTCCCAGTGCAGTACTGAGGGAGCGCTGCACTGTCGGAGGGGCAGTACTGAGGGAGCGCTGCACTGTCGGAGGGTCAGTACTGAGGGAGCGCTGCACTGTCGGAGGGTCAGTACTGAGGGAGCGCTGCACTGTCGGAGGGTCAGTACTGAGGGAGCGCTGCACTGTCGGAGGGTCAGTACTGAGGGAGCGCTGCACTGTCGGAGGGTCAGTACTGAGGGAGCGCTGCACTGTCGGAGGGTCAGTACTGAGGGAGCGCTGCACTGTCGGAGGGTCAGTACTGAGGGAACGCTGCACTGTCGGAGGGTCAGTACTGAGGGAACGCTGCACTGTCGGAGGGTCAGTACTGAGGGAGCGCCGCACTGTCGGAGGGTCAGTACTGAGGGAGCGCTGCACTGTCGGAGGGTCAGTACTGAGGGAACGCTGCACTGTCGGAGGGACAGTACTGAGGGAGGCCCCGTCAGACCTCTCAGGTGGATGTAAAAGATCCCACGACCTTATTTTGAAGAAGAGCAGGGGAGTTCACCCCAGTGTCCTGGGCCAATATTTATCCCTCAACCAACATCACTACAACAGATTATCTGGTCATTATCCAGTCATGTTTGTGGGATCTTACTTTGTGCAAATTTTCTGCTCGTTTCCTGCATCACAACAGTGGCCGCACTTCAAAAAGTACTTCATTGGTTGTATAGCGCTTTGGGACGTCCTGAGATCGTGAAAGGCGCTATATAAATGCAAGTCTTGCTTTCTTTTTCTGATTACAACTTTCCTCATCTCCTCGAACTTTTCCCCTTTTCCTGATCCATCCTCTGTGAAGCAAATTGGGAAGTTTGAGGAAGTAAATACTTTACTTTCTTGCTGTTGTTACTGCTGCAAGGCTCGTACTCCTTCCGGTAGAATTTTAACGACTGCGTCAAAGGAACTGGAGCTTCGTATCAAACTGGCTGAGGAGGAATTACTGAGCGAGGGGACTAAGTTAACACGCGCAGTCGAGACGACAAGACCAGTGAGTGCACCTGTTTAACGGCTGTGTGTTGACTGCTGTTAATTCAGCTCCCGTGCACTTGTCAAGACTCCGTCCACTCGCACTGACGATGTCAACAATAGTCACTGTCCGTGGAAAAGCGTTCACAGAATCATCACAAGCATTAACCCTTCCTGCACCACCCAACCTCTGGAAGCTCCTCCACCCACACAAGCCCCCTCTCTTCAGACTCTGGCTTACTATAGAATTACATAGAATGTACAACACAGAAACACAAGAACATAAGAAATAGGAGCAGGAGTAGGCCATAGGGCCCCTCGAGCCTGCTCCGCCATTCAGTAAGATCATGGCTGATCTTCGACCTCAACTCCACTTTCCCGCCCGATCCCCATATCCCTTGATTCCCCTAGAGTCCAAAAATCTATCAATCTCAGCCTTGAATATACTCAATGACTCAGCATCCACAGCCCTCTGGGGTAGAGAATTCCAAAGATTCACAACCCTCTGAGTGAAGAAATTTCTCCTCATCTCGGTCCTAAATCGTCCATCTCTTATCCTGAGACTAGGACCCCTAGTTCTAGATTCTCCAGCCAGGGGAAACATCCTCTCAGCATCTACCCTGTCAACCCCTCTCAGAATTTTATATGTTTCAATGACATCACCTTTCACTCTTCTAAACTCCAGAGAGTATAGGCCCATTCTACTCAATCTCTCCTCATAGGACAACCCTCTCATCCCAGGAATCAATCTAGTGAACCTTTGATGCACCACCTCTAAGGCAAATATATCCTTCCTTAGATAAGGAGACCAAAACTGTACGCAGTGCTCCAGGTGAGGTCTCACCAAGGCCCTGTACAATTGCAGCAAGACTTCCTTACTCTTACATTCTAACCCCCTTGCAATAAAGGCCAACATGCCATTTGTCTTCCTAATTGCTTGTTGTACCTGAATGTTAACTTTTTGTGCTTCGTGTACAAGGACACCCAAATCCCTCTGAACACCAACATTTAACACCAACTATTCGGCCCAACTGTGTTTATGCTCCACACGAGCCTCCTCCCTCCCTCCTCCATCTCACCCTATCAGCATATCCTTCTATTCTTTTCTCCTTCATGTGCTGGTCTAGCTTCCCCTTAAATGTATCTGTTCTATTCGCCTCAACTACACCTTGTGATGGTGAGTTCCACATTCTCACCACTCTCTGGGTGAAGAAGTTTCTCCTGAATTCCCTATTGGATTTATTAATGACTATCTTATATTTTGGTCTCCCCCACAAGTGGAAACATTTTCTCTACATCTACCCAATCAAACCCTTTCATAATTTTGAAGACCTCTATCAGGTCACCCCTCAGCCTTCTCTTTTTTTTTAGAGAAAAGACCCCCAGTCTGTTCAGCCTTTCCTGATGGGTATAACCTCTCAGTTCTGGTATCATCCTAGTAAATCTTCTTTGCACCTTCTCCAATGCCTCTATATCCTGTTTATAATACGGAGACCAGAACTGTGCACAATACTCCAAGTGTGATCTACCCAAGGTTCTATACAGGTTTAACATAACATACAATCAAGCAGTTTTTGAATCCCCACCTCTGTAGGTGGACAAATCATTAAGAGATTTTTTTACCGTCCTTTTTTAACCCCCAACTTCAGTTTTTTCTTCTCTTTTGAAGTTACTGATGACTCAGGCTGGGTTATGGATCCTCCAGTATCTTAGCCGAATTATGGTCCTAGGCACTGATTGCCGGCAGCCTACCAGGCCATGGGCAGCTCGCTCCCCTCCTCACCCGGCATCTACGCTTTGCAGCATTCCTCTCCCTGGCCATTGCCTGAGGCTGAACCAGGCCGTTCGCAACCTCGGCGTCCTATTTGACCCTGAGCTGAGCTTCCGACCACATCTCCGCTCCATCACCAAGACCGCCTACTTCCACCTCCGTAACATCGCCCGTCTCCGCCCCTGCCTCAGCTCATCTGCTGCTGAAACCCTCATCCGTGCCTTTGTTACCTCCAGACTGGACTATTTCAATGCTCTCCTGGCCGGCCTCCCATCTTCCACCCTCCGTAAACTTGAGCTCATCCAAAACTCTGCTGTCCCGTATCGTAACTCGCACCAAGTCCCATTCTCCCATCACCCTGTGCTCGCTGACCTACATTGGCTCCCGGTCCAGGAACACCTCGATTTTAAGATTCTCATCCTTGTTTTCAAATCCCTCCATGGCCTCACCCCCTCCCTTTCTCTGTAACCTCCTCCAGCCCTACAGCCCTCCAAGATCTCTGCGCTCCTCCAATTCTGGCCTTTTGCCCATCCCCGATTTCCTTCGCCCCACCATTGGCGGCCGTGCCTTCAGCTGCCTGGGCCCTAAGCTCTGGAATTCACTCCCTAAACCTCTCCGCCTCTCTCTCCTCCTTTAAGACGCTCCTTAAAACCTACCTCTTTGACCAAGCTTTTGGTCACCTGTCCTAATATCTCCTTATGTATCAGATTTTGTTTGATAATCGCTCCTGTGAAGCACCTTGGGATGTTTTACTACGTTAAAGGCGCTATATAAATGCAAGTTGTTGTTGAGTTGTTGGATAATGATCAGAAGCAGGAACCATGGCGAATTAATTCCTCTCCCCTAACCCCAGTGAACTAAGGTCAATAATAGCAAGCTCGGACTTCACCCCTGACTGATATCAGCCAACGCAGCACAGACTGAAAGAACTTGCATTTATATAGCGCCTTTCACGACCTCAGGGTGCTCCAAAGTGCCAATGAAATATTTTTTGAAGTGTAGTCTCTGTTGTAATGTAGGAAATGCGGCAGCCAATGTGCGCACAGCAAGATCCCACAAACAGCAATGCGATAAATGACCAGATTATCTGTTTTAGTGATGTTAGTTGAGGGATAAATATTGGCCCCAGGACACTGCGGAGAACTCCCCTGCTCTTTTTCAAAATAGCAGCTGTGTGATCTTTTATGTCCGCCTGAGAGGGCAGACAAGGCACTCCCTCAGTACTGCACTGTACCAGGAGCATCAGCCTGGATTACACACTTAGGTCTTACGGAGTGGGATTTGCACCCACGACCTTCATGACTCCAAGGTGAGAGTGCTACCCACTGGGCCATGGCTAGTACTAGCAGGGGAATGAACCTGTGACCTTTCGGATCTGCATGGCTCGACATCCTTGGCAGGTGGTTCATTCACCCACTGAGCCATTGAAAGAGCTCCATGTTGCCCCTTTGTGTGGCTCTTAAGTATTCTAAGAGCTAGCGAGGCAGCCACCTAAGTCTGGCTTGGGCTGGTCAATCTACCAGTGGAAACATTAACTATGGCAATCGGCACAGGTCTGACCCATTCCGACTGACAACCAATATGGTTCATTAACATAATTTATGCTAATCTACTATTCAGTGGCAATCCTTTTTGTCCCCCCCCTTTAACCTTCATCTAACCATTCGATAATAAATGCTCATTGCATTAACGGAACTGGATAAATACTTGAAGAGAAAAAATTTACAGGACTATGGGGAAAGAGCAAGAGAACGGGACTAATTGAACAGCTCTTTCAAAGAGCCAGCACAGGCACGATGGGCCGAATGGCCTCCTCCTGTGCTGTACCTACGATACTATGAACGACTTGTTAAGTAATTTTAAAAACCGCTGACACATCGAAAGCAAAACGAAGAAATATGGGAATTTATATCTGCAAATATTAATAGTGTACAATATTAGCCATTATCCAAACTTGCTTTGTTAATTAATCCATACATTAACTTGTCACCAGGAATTCCCGTCTACAGCAAGAGCAGAGGCCGTTCTTATATTGTGTCTATAAATCACAACAGGCCCACCCAGGAATGTCAAGCTCACACAGCTGCTTAGGGGCATCTCGAAAGTCCTTATTCTACAACAACAACTTGCATTTAACGTAGGTTAATCTTAAGGACAGTTCAGAGACCTGTTGGTAAAACCTCGTGTATGACCAATGCAATTTTTTCTCCTGTATTTAGCGATGCTCAGTGCTGGGATTCAACATGGCAGCAATACAAGCTCCACTGTGATCCTGCAGTTTACGCAGTTTTGTGTCATCGGGGATTATGAGTAATGCAGCTCGTGACAGCCTGTTTTGCTTTTTTGATATTTTCACATGTTTAAGTTTATTGGAGTGTTTCATTGTCGATGCCTTTTTAAAAATTAAATAAGAGTTTTTTTTCTCCCCTCTTTGCCTTAGAGGCGGTGCAGTGAAGGTTCACTAGATTGATTCCTGGGATGACAGGGTTGTCCTATGAGGAGCGATTGAGTAAAATGGGCCTATACTCGTATGAACATACGAATTAAGAGCAGGAGTAGGCCATTCGGCCCCTCGAGCCTGCTCTGCCATTTGATAAGATCATGGCTGATCTGATTGTGACCTCAACCCTACTTTCCTGTCTATCGACTATAACCTTTGACTCCCTTGTTAATCAGGAATCTATCTAACTCAGCCTTAAAAATATTCAATGACCCTGCCTCCCCCGCTCTCTGGGGAAGGGAGTTCCACAGACTCACGACCCTCTGAGAGAAAAAAATTCTCCTCATCTTCGTCTTAAATGGGAGACCCCTTATTTTTAAACTGTGGCCCCCAGTTCTAGTCTCTCCCACAAGGGTAAACATCCTCTCAGCATCTACCCCTTCTAGTCCCCTCAGGATCTTATATGTTTCAATAAGATCACCTCTCATTCTTCTAAACTCCAGTGTATACAGGCCCAACTTGTCCAACCTTTCCTCATAAGATAACCCCCTCATCCCAGGAATCAGTCGAGTGAACCTTCTCTGAACTGCCTCCAAAGCAATTATGTCCTTTCTTAAATAAGGAGACCAAAACTGCACACAGTATTCTAGATGTGGTCTCACCAATGGCCTGTACAACTGTAGCAAAACATCTCTACTTTTATATTCCATTCCCCTTGCAATAAATGACAACATTCCATTTGCCTTCCTAATCACTTGCTGTACCTGCATACTAACTTTTTATGATTCATGTACTAGGACACCCAGATCCCTCTGTACCTCAGAGTTCTGCAATCTCGCTCCATTTAAATAATATACTGCTTTTCTATTCCTCCTGCCAAAGTGGACAAGTTCACATTTTCCCACATTAATACTCCATCTACCAAATTTTTGCCCACTCACTAAACCTATCTATATCCCTTTGCAGACTCTTTATGTCCTCTTCACAACTTACTTTCCTACCTACCTTTGTGTCATCAGCAAATTTAGCAACCATACATTCAGTCCCTTCATCCAAGTCATTGATATAGATTGTAAATAGTTGAGGCCCAAGCACTGATCCCTGTGGCACTCCACTCGTTACATCTTGCCAACCTGAAAACGACCCATTTATGCCTACTCTCTGTTTCCTGTTAGCTAACCAATCCTTTATCCATGCTAATATGTTACCCCCTACACCATGAGCTCTTATTTTGTGTAGTAGCCTTTGATGTGGCACCTTGTCAAAAGCCTTCTGGAAATCCAAGTACACCACATCCACAGGATCCCCTTTATCCACGTTGCTTGTCACTTCCTCAAAGAACTCTAATAAATTAGTCAAACACGATTTCCCTTTCACAAAGCCGTGTTGACTCTGCCTGATTGCATTGAGATTTTCTAAGTGCCCTGCTATAACCTCCTTAATAATAGATTCTAGCATTTTCCCTATGACAGATGTTAAGCTATCTGGCCTGTAGTTTCCTGCTTTCTGTCTCCCTCCTTTCTTGAATAGAGGAGTTACATTCGCTATTCTCCAATCTGATGGGAACCTTTCCAGAATCTAGGGAATTTTGGAAAATTAATACCAATGCATCTACTATCTCTGCAGCCACTTCTTTTAAGACCCTAGGATGAAGTCCGTCAGGACCTGGGGACTTGTCAGCTTTTAGTTCTAATATTTTTTTCAGAACCATTTCCCTGGTGACTGTAAATGTTTTAAGTTCCTCCCTCCCTTTCACTCTTGATTCACAATTATTTCTGGCATGTTATTTGTATCCTCTACAGTGAAGACGGATGCAAAATATCTGTTCAATTCATCCGCCATTTCCTTATTCTCCATCATTAATTCCCCAGACTCACTCTCGAGAGGGCCAAAGCTCACTTTACTTACTCTTTTCCTTTTTAAATACCTGTTGAAACTCTTAACATCTGTTTTTATATTTCTAGCTAGCTTTCTCTCATACTCTCATACTCTCTGGACTTTAGAAGAATGAGAGGTGATCTCACTGAAACATATAAGATTCTGAGGGGGCTTGACAGGATAGGTGCTAAGAGATTGTTTCCCCCGGCTGGAGAGTCTAGAACTAGGGGGTAGAATCTCAGGATAAGGGGTCGGCCATTTAGGACTGAAATGAGGAAGAATTTCCGAGAGTGGAAAGAGTGTCTGAGAGGTGAGCGCGGTGTAAAAGGAGAGTCCGAGAGGTGAGCGCGGTGTAAAAGGAGAGTCCGAGAGGTGAGCGCGGTGTAAAAGGAGAGTCCGAGAGGTGAGCGCGGTGTAAAAGGAGAGTCCGAGAGGTGAGCGCGGTGTAAAAGGAGAGTCCGAGAGGTGAGTGCGGTGTAAAAGGAGAGTCCGAGAGGTGAGCGCGGTGTAAAAGGAGAGTCCGAGAGGTGAGCGCGGTGTAAAAGGAGAGTCCGAGAGGTGAGCACGGTGTAAAAGGAGAGTCCGAGAGGTGAGCACGGTGTAAAAGGAGAGTCCGAGAGGTGAGCGCGGTGTAAAAGGAGAGTCCGAGAGGTGAGCGCGGTGTAAAAGGAGAGTCCGAGAGGTGAGCGCGGTGTAAAAGGAGAGTCCGAGAGGTGAGCGCGGTGTAAAAGGAGAGTCCGAGAGGTGAGCGCGGTGTAAAAGGAGAGTCCGAGAGGTGAGCGCGGTGTAAAAGGAGAGTCCGAGAGGTGAGCGCGGTGTAAAAGGAGAGTCCGAGAGGTGAGCACGGTGTAAAAGGAGAGTCCGAGAGGTGAGCACGGTGTAAAAGGAGAGTCCGAGAGGTGAGCGCGGTGTAAAAGGAGAGTCCGAGAGGTGAGCGCGGTGTAAAAGGAGAGTCCGAGAGGTGAGCGCGGTGTAAAAGGAGAGTCCGAGAGGTGAGCGCGGTGTAAAAGGAGAGTCCGAGAGGTGAGCGCGGTGTAAAAGGAGAGTCCGAGAGGTGAGCGCGGTGTAAAAGGAGAGTCCGAGAGGTGAGCACGGTGTAAAAGGAGAGTCCGAGAGGTGAGCACGGTGTAAAAGGAGAGTCCGAGAGGTGAGCGCGGTGTAAAAGGAGAGTCCGAGAGGTGAGCGCGGTGTAAAAGGAGAGTCCGAGAGGTGAGCACGGTGTAAAAGGAGAGTCCGAGAGGTGAGCGCAGTGTAAAAGGAGAGTCCGAGAGGTGAGCGCGGTGTAAAAGGAGAGTCCGAGAGGTGAGCGCGGTGTAAAAGGAGAGTCCGAGAGGTGAGCACGGTGTAAAAGGAGAGTCCGAGAGGTGAGAGCGGTGTAAAAGGAGAGTCCGAGAGGTGAGCGCGGTGTAAAAGGAGAGTCCGAGAGGTGAGCACGGTGTAAAAGGAGAGTCCGAGAGGTGAGCACGGTGTAAAAGGAGAGTCCGAGAGGTGAGCGCGGTGTAAAAGGAGAGTCCGAGAGGTGAGCACAGTGTAAAAGGAGAGTCCGAGAGGTGAGCGCAGTGTAAAAGGAGAGTCCGAGAGGTGAGCGCAGTGTAAAAGGAGAGTCCGAGAGGTGAGCGCAGTGTAAAAGGAGAGTCCGAGAGGTGAGCGCAGTGTAAAAGGAGAGTCCGAGAGGTGAGCGCGGTGTAAAAGGAGAGTCCGAGAGGTGAGCGCGGTGTAAAAGGAGAGTCCGAGAGGTGAGCGCGGTGTAAAAGGAGAGTCTGAGAGGTGAGCGCGGTGTAAAAGGAGAGTCCGAGAGGTGAGCACGGTGTAAAAGGAGAGTCCGAGAGGTGAGCGCGGTGTAAAAGGAGAGTCCGAGAGGTGAGTGCGGTGTAAAAGGAGAGTCCGAGAGGTGAGCGCGGTGTAAAAGGAGAGTCCGAGAGGTGAGCGCGGTGTAAAAGGAGAGTCCGAGAGGTGAGCGCGGTGTAAAAGGAGAGTCCGAGAGGTGAGCGCGGTGTAAAAGGAGAGTCCGAGAGGTGAGTGCGGTGTAAAAGGAGAGTCCGAGAGATGAGCGCGGTGTAAAAGGAGAGTCCGAGAGGTGAGCTCTGTGTAAAAGGAGAGTCCGAGAGGTGAGCGCGGTGTAAAAGGAGAGTCCGAGAGGTGAGCGCGGTGTAAAAGGAGAGTCCGAAAGGTGAGCGCAGTGTAAAAGGAGAGTCCGAGAGGTGAGCACAGTGTAAAAGGAGAGTCCGAGAGGTGAGCACAGTGTAAAAGGAGAGTCCGAGAGGTGAGCGCGGTGTAAAAGGAGAGTCCGAGAGGTGAGCGCGGTGTAAAAGGAGAGTCCGAGAGGTGAGCGCGGTGTAAAAGGAGAGTCCGAGAGGTGAGCACGGTGTAAAAGGAGAGTCCGAGAGGTGAGCGCGGTGTAAAAGGAGAGTCCGAGAGATGAGCGCGGTGTAAAAGGAGAGTCCGAGAGGTGAGCGCGGTGTAAAAGGAGAGTCCGAGAGGTGAGCGCGGTGTAAAAGGAGAGTCCGAGAGGTGAGCACGGTGTAAAAGGAGAGTCCGAGAGATGAGCGCGGTGTAAAAGGAGAGTCCGAGAGATGAGCGCAGTGTAAAAGGAGAGTCCGAGAGATGAGCGCGGTGTAAAAGGAGAGTCCGAGAGATGAGCGCGGTGTAAAAGGAGAGTCCGAGAGGTGAGCGCGGTGTAAAAGGAGAGTCCGAAAGGTGAGCGCGGTGTAAAAGGAGAGTCCGAGAGGTGAGCGCGGTGTAAATCTAAGGCAAGTCATGGCAGCACAGCTCGCACCCGTGATATGCTCCTCCTGCACTATGTGGGAAGTCATGGACACTACAGGTGTCCCTGGCGACCATGTGTGCAGGAAGTGTGTCCAGCTGCAGCTATTGGCTAACCGCATTTCGGAGCTGGACCTGCGGGTGGATTCACTGTGGAGCATCCGCGATGCTGAGACTATCGTGGATAGCACGTTCAGTGAGGTGGTCACACCGCAGGTAAAGATTATGCAGGCAGAAAGGAAATGGGTGACCACCAGGCAGAGTAAAAGGACTAGGCAGGTAGAGCAGGAGTCCCCTGGGACCATCTCCCTCTCAAACTGATAAACCACTTTAGATATTGTTGGGGGAGATGGCTTATCAGGGGAAAGCAGCAAGAGCCAAGTTCGTGGCTCTACGGGTGGCTCTGCTGCTCAGGAGGGGAGGAAGAAGAGTGGCAGGGCGATAGTGATAGGGGATTCCATTGTAAGGGGAACAGATAGGTGTTTCTGCGGCCGCAAACGTGACTCCAGGATGGTATGTTGCCTCCCTGGTGCTAGGGTCAAGGACGGCATGGAGCGGCTGAAGGGCATTCTGGAGGGGGAGGGTGAACAGCCAGTAGTCGTGGTCCATATCGGTACCAACGACATAGGTAAAAAAAGGGATGAGGTCCTGCAAGGTGAATTTATGGAATTAGGAGATAAATTAAACAGCAGGACTTCAAAGGTAGTGATCTCAGGATTACTACCAGTGCCACGTGCTAGTGAGTATAGGAACAGGAGAATAGACCAGATGAAGGCGTGGCTGCAGGGATGGTGTAGGAGGGAGGGATTTAGATTCCTGGGACATTGGGACCGGTTCTGGGGAAGGTGGGACCTGTACAAGCGGGACGGGTTACACCCGAGCAGGACCGGGACCAATGTCCTCGTGGGGGTGTTTGTTAGTGCTGTTGGGGAAGGTTTAAACAACAATGGCAGGGGGATGGGAACCTGAGCAGGGAGACAGAATAGGGGGAAACAAGGATAGAAACAAAAGACAGAAAGGGAAGAAGCAATAGTGGAAGGCAGAGAAAACAAGGGCGAAAAACAAATAGGGCCATAGTGAAAAATAATACTAAGATCACTAGCAATCTTAAAAAGACAAGTCTAAAGGCATTGTGTCTAAATGCGCGGAGCATTCGCAATAAGGTAGATGAATTAACAGCACAGATAGATATTAACGGGTATGATATAGTTGCGATTACGGAGACATGGCTGCAGGGTGACCAAGGATGGGAACTGAACATCCAGGAGTATTCAATATTTAGGAAGGACAGGCAAAAAGGGAAAGGAGGTGGGGTAGCGTTGCTAGTAAAGGAGGAAATCAATGCAATAGTGAGGAAGGATATTGGCTCAGAAAATCACGATGTGGAATCTGTACGGGTGGAGCTAAGAAACACCAAGGGGCAGAAAACGTTGGTGGGGGTTGTCTATAGGCCCCCAAACAGTAGTGGAGATGTAGGGGAGGGCATTAAACAGGAAATTAGAGACGCATGCAAGAAGGGTACAACTATAATCATGGGTGACTTTAATATACATATAGATTGGTCAAACCAAATTAGCAATAATACTGTGGGGGAGGAATTCCTGGAGGGTGTATGTGATGGATTTCTAGACCAATACGTTGAGGAACCAACGAGAGAACAGGTGATCCTAGACTGGGTATTGTGCAATGAGAAAGGATTAATTAACAATCTGGCTGTGCGAGGTCCCTTAGGGAAGAGCGACCATAACATGATAGAATTCCTCATTAAGATGGAGAGTGAAGTAGTTGAATCCGAAACTAGGGTCCTGAATTTAAATAAAGGATATTATGAAAGTATGAGGTGCGAGTTGACTAAGATAGATTGGGGAACTTTACTAAAAGGGATGACGGTGGATAGGCAATGGCTAATGGGTGTGCAGGAATCACAACAATTATTCATTCCTGTCTGGTGCAAAAATAAAACAGGGAAGGTGGCTCAACCGTGGCTTACAAAAGAAATTAGGGATAGTATTAGATCCAAAGAGGAGGCATATAAAATTGCCAGAAAAAGCGGCAAGCCTGAGGATTGGGAGCAGTTTAGAATTCAGCAAAGGAGAACAAAGAGATTGATTTAAGAGGGGAAAAATAGAGTATGAGAGTAAACTAGCAGGGAACATAAAAACTGACTGTAAAAGCTTCTATAAATATGTCAAGAGAAAAAGATTAGTGAAGACAAATGTAGGTCCCTTACAGTCAGAAATAGGGGAAATTATAATGGGGAACAAAGAAATGGCAGAACAATTAAACACATACTTTGGTTCTGTCTTCACAAAAGAGGACACAAGTAACCTCCCGGAAATGTTAGGGAACCAAGGGTCTAGTGAGAGGGAGGAACCGAAGGAAACCATTATTAGTAAAAAAATAGTGCTAGGGAAATTACTGGGGCTAAAGGCTGACAAATCCCCAGGGCCTGATGATCTACATCCCAGAGTACTAAAGGAAGTGGCCCTGGAAATAATGGATGCATTGGTGATCATCTTCCAAAATTCTATAGACTCTGGAACAGTTCCTACAGATTGGAGGGTGGTAAATGTAACCCCACTATTTAAAAAAGGAAGGAGAGAAAAAACAGGGAATTACAGACCAGTTAGCCTAACATCAGTAGTGGGGAAAATGCTAGAGTCTATTATAAAAGATGTGATAACAGAACACTTGGAAGGCATTAACGGGATTGGACAAAGTCAGCATGGGTTTATGAAAGGGAAATCATGCTTAACAAATCTACTGGAGTTTTTTGAGGATGTAACTAATAGAATAGATAGGGGAGAACCAGTGGATGTGATGAATTTGGATTTTCAGAAGGCTTTTGATAAAGTCCCACATAAGAGGTTAGTGTGCAAAATTAAAGCACATGGGATTGGGGGGAATATACTGGCATGGATTAAGAATTGGTTAACAGACAGGAAACAGAGAGTAGGAATAAACGGGTCTTTTTCTGGGTGTCAGGCAGTGACTAGTGGGGTACCGCAGGGATCAGTGCTTGGGCCCCAGCTATTCACAATATATATCAATGATTTGGATGAGGGAACTAAATGTAACATTTCCAAGTTTGCAGATGACACAAAGCTGGGGTGGAATGTGAGCTGTGAGGAGGATGCAAAGAGGCTCCAATGTGATTTAGACAAGTTGGGTGAGTGGGCAAGAACATGGCAGATGCAGTATAACGTGGATAAATGTGAGGTTATCCACTTTGGTTGTAAAAACAGAAAGGCAGATTATTATCTGAATGGTGATAGATTGGGAAAAGGGGAGATGCAACGAGACCTGGGTGACCTTGTACACCAGTCGCTGAAAACGAGCATTCAGGTGCAGCAAGTAGTTAGGAAGGCGAATGGTGTGTTGGCCTTCATTGCAAGAGGATTTGAGTACAGGAGCAGGGATGTCTTACTGCAGTTGTACAGGGCCTTGGTGAGACCACATCTGGAGTATTGTGTGCAGTTTTGGTCTCCTTATCTGAGGAAGGATGTCCTTGCCATGGAGGGTGTGCAACGAAGGTTTACCAGACTGATTCCTGGGATGGCAGGACTGACGTATGAGGAGAGATTGGGTCGGCTAGGCCTATATTCACTAGAGTTTAGACGAATGAGAGATGATCTCATCGAAACATATAAAATTCTAACAGGACTAGACAGACTGGATGCAGGAAGGATGCTCCCGATGGCTGGGGAGTCCAGAACCAGGGGCCACAGTCTCAGGATACGGGGTATGCCATTTAGAACCGAGATGAGGAGAAATTTCTTCACTCAGAGGGTGGTGAACCTGTGGAATTCTCTACCACAGAAGGCAGTGGAGGCCAAGTCATTAAATGTATTCAAGAAGGAGATAGATATATTTCTTAATGCTAAAGGGATCAAGGGATATGGGGAAAAAGCGGGAACAGGGTACTGAGTTAGACGATCAGCCATGATCATTTTGAATGGCGGAGCAGGCCCGAAGGGCCGAATGGCCTACTCTTGCTCCTATTTTCTATGTTTCTATGTTTCACTCAGAGGATTGGGAATTTTTGGAATTCTCTACCCCAGAGGGCTGTGGATGCTCAGTCGTTGAGTATATTCAAGGCTGTAATCAATAGATTTTTGGACTCTAAAGGAATCAGGGATATGGGGATCGGGTGGGAAAGTGGAGTTGAGGTCGAAGATCAGCCATGATCTTATTGAAAGGGGAGCAGGCTCGAGGGGCCGGATGGCCTACTCCTGCACATATTTCTTATGTTCTTATGAAAACTTCCCAAGACGCTACACAGAAGCTTAAATCAGACAAAAATTTGACACTGAGCCACATAAGGAGATATTAGGACAGGTGATCAAAAGCTTGGTCAAAGAGGTAGGTTTTAAGGAGTATTTTAAAGGAGGAGAGAGAGGTGGAGAGGTTTAGGGAGCGAATTCCAGAGCTTAGGGTTTAGGCAGCTGAACGGCCACCAATGGTGGAGCGATTAAAATCGGGGATGTGCAAGAGGCCAGAATTGGAGGAGCGCAGAGATCTTGGAGGGTTGTGGGGCTGGAGGAGGTTACAGAGATAGGGAGGGGCGAGGGGGCCAGGGCCAGGGAGGGATTTGAAAACAAGGACGAGAATTTTAAACTCGAGGCGTTGCCGGACCGGGAGCCAATGTAGGTCAGCCCGAAAGGGGCTCATAGCGAATCAGCAGCCTGATTTACCCCACACCCTTTTTTCCTCTCCAGATAGACAGACATCCAGGTGTAAAGCAGTGGGACTGGAACCCAACACACGGGAAGTAGCTTTGGGGGCCTGAACGGTGCCTAATTCAGGACAATGAGCAAAGAACAAAGCACTATAATTAGGTACAGAGTTCGTGCTCTCTCAGATAGCATTGCGTTAACAGCCAGCACAGGATACAGTGGTGAAGTGGTTGTGTTACTGGTCTAATAATCCAAGTTCAAATCTCACCTTTGAGAACTTGAATTCAGTTTTAAAAATGTGGAAATTAAAAGGTTTTACCAGTAAAAGTGATCGGATTGTCGTAAAATCCCAACTGGTTCACTGATGTCCCTTTAGGGAAGGAAACCTGCCGTCCTTACCCGGTGTGGGCCGATATGTGACTCCAGTCTCACGTCAACGTGGTTGATTCTTAAGTGGCCTAGCAAGCTCCTCAGTTGTATCAAACCATTAGCGGTTCAAGAAGGCGGCCCACCACCACCTTCTCAGGGCCAACTAGGGATGGGCAATAAATGCCAGCCTTGCCAGCGACGCCCACATCCCGAGAATCTATCGGAAGCCTGAGCACATAATCCAGTTTTGTTCCAGTGAGCCTGCTACACTCGAGTGTTCCGGCTCATTTCAAACAGGTGGAGGGGTGTCGAATGCACTTGTAGAGCTCGGAGGGGATGAATTCCCTCCACGTGTCATGGAATGATACAGCACAGGAGGTGGCCACTCGGCCCATCGTGCCTGTGCCGGCTCCTTGAAAGAGCTATCCAATTAGTCCCGCTCCCCCACTCTTTCCCCGTAGCCCTGCAAATTTTTCCATTTCATCTATTTATCCAATTCCCTTTTGAAAGTTATTATTGAATCTGCTTCCACCGCCCTTTCAGGCAGCGCATTCCAGATCATCACAACTCGCTGCGTAAAAAAAACAATTTCTCCTCATCTCTCCTCTGATTCTCTTGCCAATTAATTTAAATCTGTGTCCTCTGGTTATGTGCAATCAAATCACAAGGCCATTCTTTATAAACAGAAGAAATTTTCCCTCTTGGTGCAAAAACCAAGATTTGGAGACGGTCCCTTTCCATGAAATTGTGAATCAGAGTTTGAATAATTAAAGTGGATGCATTCAATTTTATATTGGAATCAAATAACTGGATTTAATTATTCTCTGTAGCACTTTATACACAGTGGTCTCTTCTGTTTTTCTTAACGCTGAGACAGTAATAGTTTTAGCCACTGAAGGCAGGGCTTAACATAATATAATATTATATACTCAGGATCATTATTGGATCTCCCTTGGCATTGCTCATGCGAATCGGGACTGCGGTGTTCTCTAAAAATAGGGCTGTTGTGCCTTGTAATGTAGAACACTGGGGGCTCTAATCTCGAGGGATTAAAGACGGTGTTAGCCATGGCTCAGTGTGTAGCACTCTTGCTGTCTGAGTTCGAAGGTTGTGGGTTCAAGTCCCACTACCAGGGACTTCAACACATAATGTAGGCTGAGACTGCTGGGGCAGTACTGAGGGAGTGCTGCACTGTCAGAAGGTGCCATGTGATATTAAACTGTGGCCCTGTCCACCCTCTCATGCACAGGGGGATGTAAAAGATCCCACAAAGCAGGAGGAGAATTCTCCCCCTGGGGCCAATATTTATCCCTCAATCAACCAACTTAAAAAGAAACAGATTCTCTGGTCATTATCACCTTGTTGTTTGTGGGACCTTGCTGTGCACTGATTGGTCATGGAAGGTGCTGCATGTTCCTAAGTCCGATGAATGTTACAGTTCGGTCAAATAAAATATCCCAATTTGCAGAAGGTGACAGTGCTGAGGGCCTTGAGCAACAAGAATGTCAGCTGAAATAATGTGATCGCCAGGGCATTCGGAGAGAAAACAATTCAGTTCCTGTGACCTTATTCAATCAGAAGGGACACCTTGTACCACAGACAGCCCTTTTCATTAATGTTGCCGGGGAGGTTAAAAGGAAGAATCCAGAGCATCAATGTAATGGGCGAGGCGTACTTGCCTCATCGAACTATCTCACTGAAGCATATAAGATTCTGAGAGGGCTTGACAGGGTCGATGCCGAGAGGTTTGTTTCCCCCGGCTGGAGAGTCGAGAACTAGGGGTCGTACTCTCAGGATAAGGGGTCGGCCATTTAGGACTGAGATGAGGAGGAATTTCTTCACTCGGAAGGTTGTGAATCTTTGGAACTCTCTACCCCAGAGGGCTGTGGATGCTCAGTCGTTGAGTATATTCAAGGCTGAGATCGCTAGATTTTTGGACTCTAGGGGAATCAAGGGATATGGGGATCGGGCGGGAAAGTGGAGTTGAGGTCGAAGATCAGCCACGACCTTAGACGATAAGAACATAAGAAATAGGAGCAGGAGTAGGCCATCCGGCCCCTCAAGCCTGCTCCGCCATTCAATAAGATCATGGCTGATCTTCGACCTCAACACTATTTTCCTGCCCGATCCCCATATCCCTTGATGCCTTTAATATCTAGAAATCTATCGATCTCTGTTTTGAATGCACTCAATGACGGAGCCTCCAACAGCCCTCTGGGGTAGATAATTCCAAAGATCCACCACCCTCTGAGTGAAGAAATTTCTCCTCATCTCAGTCCTAAATGGCCTACCCTGTATCGTGAGACTGTGACTCCTGGTTCTAGATTCCCCAGCCAGGGGAAACATCCTCCCTGCATCCACCCTGTCGAGCCCTGTAAGAATTTTGTACGTTTCAATGAGATCACCTCTCATTCTTCTAAGTTCTAGTGAATACAGGCCTGGTCTACCCAATCTCTCCTCATGCGACAATCCCGCCATCCCAGGAATCAGTCTGGTGAACCTTCGCTGCACTCCCTCTATGGCAAGTATATCCTTTCTTGGGTAAAGAGATCAAATTGTACACAATTCTCCAGGTGCGGTCTCACCAAGGCCCTGTATAATTGCAGTAAGACATCTGTACTCAAATCCTCTTGTAATAAAGGCCAAAGTACCATTTGCCTTCCAAATTGCTTTCTGCACCTGCATGTTAACTTTCAGTGATTGGTGTACAAGGACACCCAGGAATAGCGGAGCAGGCTCATGACCTGCTCCTGCTCCTATTTCTTATGTTCTTACGCTCTTACTTTTATCACAAGGAAATAGAGACAGGACGTGTGAACAACAACAACTTGGCATTTATATAGCGCCTTTAACGTGGTAAAACATCCCGAGGCGCTTCACTGGAGCGATTATCAGAGACAATTTGACACCGAGCCACATAAGGAGATATTAGGACAGGTGACCAAAAGCTCGGTCAAAGAGGGAGGTTTTAAGGAGCGTCTTAATGGAGGAGAGAGAGGTAGGGAGGTTTAGGGAGGGAAGGTAGAAGATGAGAGGCTGGCCAGGAGAGCAATGGAATCGTCAAGTCTGGAGGTAACAAAGAGCGATGTTATGGGGGTGGAAGTAGGCAGTCTTGATGATGGAGCGGATATGGGGTCGGAAGTTCATCTCAGGGTCAAATAGGATGCCACGGCTGTGAATGGTCTGGTTCGGCCTCGGACAGTGGCCAGGGAGAGGGATGTAGAGGGATGCAGGGGTAACACTCAGTCCCCAGGTTACGGAACAGTCCTGTAGGTTGTGACCCAGAAAGGGTTCGAATGATGTTGGGAACTGATGGCCATTTAAGGGACTCCTGCTGGGAAGTACAGGTGTGCAGATGTTGATCAGGAAACCATTGCGATTGGCTACGATAGCCTGTATAGTATCATTGTATGGTCCAGCACAGGAGGAGGCCATTCGGCCCATCGTGCCTGTGCCGGCTCTTTGAAAAAGCTATCCAATTAGTCCCACTCCCCCTGCTCTCCCCCCATAGCCCTGAAAATTTTCTCCTTTTAAGTATTTATCCAATTCCCTTTTGAAAGTTATTATTGAATCTGCTTCCACCGCCCTTTCAGGCAGTGAATTCCAGATCGTAACAACTCGCTGCGTAAAAACAATGTTTCCTCATCTCAACTCAGGCTCTTTTGCCGATCCCTTAAATCTGTGTCCTCTGGTTACCGACCCTTCTGCCACTGGAAACAGTTTCTCCTTGTTTACTCTGTCAAAACCCTTCATGATTTTGAACACCTCGATCAATTCTCCCCTTAACCTTCTCTGCTCCAAGGAGAACAACCCCAGCTTCTCCAGTCTCTCCACATAACTGAAGTCCCTCATCCCTGGTACCATTCTAGTAAATCTCTTCTGCAACCTCTCTAAGGCCTTGACACCCTTCCTAAAGTGCGGTGCCCAGAACCGGACACAATGCTCCAGCTGAGACCTAACCAGTGTTTTATAAAGGTTCAGTATACCACCCTGCCCACCTTCACTGCCTACGGCCGCACATCAAGACTAGCTAGCGTGGGTACTGAGGAGGTGCAGGGCTACCAATGGAACTGAACCCCCACCACTCCCCTCTCCGCCACCTTCAGGAGAGGACAGAGACAAATAAATCAAACTGGGCTTCCTCCAGCACTAATCCTGCTTCTCTCAAGCTGACAATGTCAACCGATTCTCTGTCAGATAACCGTCAGCTTCCACAACCTGAAACGTCGCCCCGATGTTGTGTTATCTGCAGTCAGCTTACACAGGAGACGTCAAACAGCATCTCCGTCATCCTGATTTTAAAAAAAAAACCTTTGTGAGATGAAACAGTGCCGGTACCGCAGTTAAACACAACCAGGGAGGGAATTGTTACCCTGTCAGTCCGTGTTATACCTTTCGTACGACAGGACAACGTTTAAAGCAGGGTGTGTGTGAATGATTGACCTTATCATGATGTGTACTTGCGGGGGAAATAAAAAGTCTTTAGCCTCCTAGGTGGGCTCACAAACACCTCCCTCCATCCCCCCAACCCCCACAAAAAAAAACCCATCAATTTGTTTCAGCCTGATAACCTGCTCTGACAGTCTCCAGCATTCAACTCCCCAGTCAGCCTGAGTGTTTGCATGCGTGTCAGTCACAGTATGGAGACGCTGAGGACCTCTTGTTGATTCAGGGCAGCGAGCACAGGCAGTTGCCGTGCTGATCTCCCCCTCCTCCTCTTTTTTCTTGTTTCGCTACACCTCCCACAGGTCTGTCGGAGACCCTCTTCCACTCAGGCCGTCCTGCAGGTCTTCACACCATGCCCGTGCCCATCGTGATAATGAGCTGCTGGGAGGCCTCAGTCAGCCAGAGGTCAATGAGACGGAGGAGGAAGGACCGGGCTGATTGTGATTCCAGCTTCTCCAGCTCAGAATCATCCATTCTCTCTGCCGTTGTCAGTTGACTACTTATTCTGGTCAATTAAGGTCAGGTGGGTGACGTCTTTCTATCAGGGGGGATGTCTGAGGCAACTTCTCTATCATTAAAAATGGCTATTTCCCCAATAGCTCCCCTCTCCCCCACACCCTGATGATAAGTCCCATGCAGACCTACCCCTCTGCTCACGGCCTCATTATCCCAATTGTAAATCATTCAGCACGGAAAATACATTATTTATTAACTTTGTGTTCCAATCTTTTTGCTCTTAAAAGGCGACGGAGACGCCAGTGACAGGGGAGGTTGAAATATGTTTGCACCTTTTTGCGCCCAGTGTCAGCAATCAGAAGCCCTGGCGGAGGGGGAGCGTGTCTCAGGTTCAAGGGTAAGGTCACTCCCTTCTGGGTGTTATTTCCCCAACCCCCAACCTACACCTCCGGCCCCCACTGCACCATTTCCCCAATCTCACACGTCCGGCCCCCACTGCACCATTTCCCCAATCTCACACGTCCGGCCCCCACTGCACCATTTCCCCAATCTCACACGTCCGGCCCCCACTGCATCATTTCCCCAATCTCACACGTCCGGCCCCCACTGCACCATTTCCCCAACCCCCAATCTCACACGTCCGGCCCCCACTGCACCATTTCCCCAACCCCCGATCTCACACGTCCGGCCCCCACTGCATCATTTCCCCAATCTCACACGTCCGGCCCCCACTGCACCATTTCCCCAACCCCCAATCTCACACGTCCGGCCCCCACTGCACCATTTCCCCAACCCCCAATCTCACACGTGTGGCCCCCACTGCACCATTTCCCCAACCCCCAATCTCACACGTGTGGCCCCCACTGCACCATTTCCCCAATCTCACACGTGTGGCCCCCACTGCACCATTTCCCCAACCCCCAATCTCACACGTGTGGCCCCCACTGCACCATTTCCCCAATCTCACACGTGTGGCCCCCACTGCATCATTTCCCCAATCTCACACGTCCGGCCCCCACTGCACCATTTCCCAACCCCCAATCTCACACGTCCGGCCCCCACTGCACCATTTCCCCAATCTCACACGTCCGGCCCCCACTGCACCATTTCCCCAACCCCCAATCTCACACGTCCGGCCCCCACTGCACCATTTCCCCAACCCCCAATCTCACACGTGTGGCCCCCACTGCACCATTTCCCCAATCTCACACGTGTGGCCCCCACTGCACCATTTCCCCAACCCCCAATCTCACACGTGTGGCCCCCACTGCACCATTTCCCCAACCCCCAATCTCACACGTGTGGCCCCCACTGCACCATTTCCCCAACCCCCAATCTCACACGTCCGGCCCCCACTGCACCATTTCCCCAACCCCCAATCTCACACGTCCGGCCCCCACTGCACCATTTCCCCAACCCCCAATCTCACACGTGTGGCCCCCACTGCACCATTTCCCCAATCTCACACGTGTGGCCCCCACTGCACCATTTCTCACCCCCAATCTCACACGTGTGGCCCCCACTGCACCATTTCCCCAACCCCCAATCTCACACGTGTGGCCCCCACTGCACCATTTCTCACCCCAGCTCCTCCGGTGACCCCTGTGATCGAGGTTCACAATTTGAGAAGTTTCACGCTGTAGGCTCACACATGGTAGGAACCGTGGATTGACAGCATCTCACCACTGACTTGGGACCGTGACTTATCATAGACTCATAGAAATTTATGGCACAGAAGGAGGCCATTCTGCCCATCATGTCTGTGCTAGCCAACATGATGGGACTTATCCCTTCAAGTCTACCTACATGTCGAAAATGTAAATCCACAATGTCAAACCTGCTTAGTGCACGTAAAGCAGCAGAAATGTACATTCATGGAAAAAAATCTAGCTCATTATTCATTTTCATGGTGTGTTTTTCCCTCTATCCACTCACTGTTAGTTTGAACAGGTGACATTCCAATCAGAAGCCATAGAAAAGATTCAAGGTATCTGCATTCAATATAATAAAAAATGAAGCTTGGGTCGATAGAGAGAAACTATTTCCTCTGGTGGGGGGAGTCCAGAACAAGGGGGCATAACCTTAAAATTAGAGCCAGGCCGTTCAGGGGTGATGTCAGGAAGCACTTCTTCACACAAAGGGGAGTGGAAATCTGGAACTCTCCCCCCCCACAAAAAGCTGTTGAGGCCGGGGGTCAATTGAAAATGTCAAGACTGAGATCGATAGATTTTTGCTGGGTCAGGGTATGGAGCAAAGGACTGTAAATTGGGTTGAGGTACAGATCAGCCATGATCTAATTGAATGGTGGAACAGGCTCGAGGGGTTGAACGGCCTCCTCCTGTTCCTATGCAATTTAATAGATGAAGTGGCTCTTTAACCGTCTCTCCAGACTGTCGAGCTTACATTTCTCTAATCTTTCTTCATTGCTGATCCCCATCACTCTTGGGATGATGATTGACAGTCTCCTCTGCACTGTCTCCAATCCATGCCTGTCCTTTTGGAGTTGGTGCCTGAAACTGAACACAGTACTCCAGGTGTGATCTAACCAGTACATTTAAGCCCTCTGTGGATTGGCACTCCGTTATTCTAGTTGTATATCCTGACATTCGATTAATTCTTTAAATTACCTCACTACATTGTCTCGACCCTTTCAAAGTCTTCCTATGCAAATTCAATCCCAAAACGAGGATCTGTATTTTTCCCCAGTGCGCAGTCTGGGACAGACCCGATGAAGCAACTGATCTTCTCCGGACAGTCCCTTCGTATCTACGTTCGAACGTACATTTGTCAGTGTTAAGTTTCACTCGCTTGCCCAATTGCAAAAACAGGTCCAAATAACCTCCGCAATTAACTGCATCCTCTGTCTCCCCAGCTCCCCCTTTATTCGTGTTTCTTATTCATCTCAATCCAACGTGATAAAAGAAAGAAACAGAGAACTTGTATTTCTACCGCGCCTTTCATGACCTCAGGACGTCCCAAAGCCCTTTTGCAGCCAATGAAATACTTCTTGAAGTGTAGTCGCTGTTGTAACGTAGGAAACGCAGCAACCAATTTGCGCACAGCAAGATCCCACAAACAGCAATGTGATAATGAGCAGATAATCCGTCTTTAGTGATAAATATTGGGGAAAAGCACCTTGAGAAAAGGGGTATTATTTGGAAAAAAATATCAATGTTTTTTGTTTCAATCTTCATCGGTTCCGAGAACACAATCTGTATACGGTGGCCGCCTGATTAATCCATCTCTTGTTATGCCGGGATCACAATGTCTATAATCTGGATGTAAAAGCAACCAACTGGTAAATCCCCATCCCATTTAATAATCCAGCCTGAGGCTAAAGCTGACCATAAACAGCAAATACAAATCAGAAACAAATATATTTAGAACATCTGAACAGCTGACTGGGTCTTGGGTTTAAATTCTCACCTTTGACAATGTCGCACTCCCTCAGTGTGCAGTGAAGTGGCCGGCCAGATGTGTGGTGATATGAATAGTAGCTCCTTCAACAACAACAACAACCTGCATTTATATAGCGCCTTTAACATAATAAAACACCTCCAAGGTGCTTCACAGGAGCACATTCAGACAAAGATTGACACCGAGCCACACAAAGATATTAAGACATGTTGGTCAAAGAGGTGGGTTTTAAGGAGCGTCATAAAGGAGGAGAGAGAGGTGGAGAGGTTTAGGGAGGGAATTCCAGAGCTCAGGGTCCAGGCAGCTGAAGTGATTAAAATCTAAGATCTCCCAAACTTTCCTACCACTTGTTTATTGTCATGTCAATTGGTGCTTTGGTGATAATAATAATTGTAACTTCTAACCAACCTCACTGACTGTGGGCTTTACTAAAGCTCTTCCCTCCCAGTACTTTTGCTGATTTCTGCCACAGAAAAACTAAATAATGGGACTGAATGGGACGGTGTTTGCTCCAATGAAACTGCATAGAATGAACCATGGATGTTTACAGCACTGAAGAGGCCATTCGGCCCATTGTGTCTGTGCCTGCTCTTTGCTAGAGCAATCCAAAACTAATCCCATCACCCTGTCCTCTCCCCATGGCTCTGTATCGTCCTCTGCTTCAAATGCTTATTGGCTCTTCCCTTAAAAGATACAATGATTTCTGCTCATTCAGTCCCTGTGGAAAAGCATTCCATGCACCAACAGCTCTCTGCATAAAGAAACTTCTCCCAAACTCTCTCCTCACTCTCCCCATCACTGACTCCCCATCACTGACTCCCCATCACTGACTCCCCATCACTGACTCCTCATCACTGACTCCCCATCACTGACTCCCCATCACTGACTCCCCATCACTGACTCCCCATCACTGACTCCCCATCACTGACTCCCCATCACTGACTCCTCATCACTGACTCCCCATCACTGACTCCCCATCACTGACTCCCCATCACTGACTCCCCATCACTGACTCCTCATCACTGACTCCCCATCACTGACTCCCCATCACTGACTCCTCATCACTGACTCCCCATCACTGACTCCTCATCACTGACTCCCCATCACTGACTCCCCATCACTGACTCCTCATCACTGACTCCCCATCACTGACTCCCCATCACTGACTCCCCATCACTGACTCCCCATCACTGACTCCTCATCACTGACTCCCCATCACTGACTCCCCATCACTGACTCCCCATCACTGACTCCCCATCACTGACTCCTCATCACTGACTCCCCAACCAGCAGAAATAATCTTTACCCATTCACCCCATCAAAACTCTTCATAATTTTCGAATTAATTCTCCTCTTGTTCTTCTCTGTTCCAGTGGGAATAGTCCCGGTATCTCAAGTCTCTCCTCATACTCATAGTTTCCCATCTCTGGTATCGTCCTGGTGAATCTACGCTGTACACTTTCTATGTCCTTAACGTCCTTTCTGCAGTGGGGAGTCCAGAACCGTAGATAGAATTCCAACTCGACCTAACAATTTCCGTGTATAAATTCATCATAAACTCTTTTCTCTTGTACTCGTTGCCCCTCTTTATAAAACTTAAAATCCCATTGGGTTTTTATGGCTCCGTCTAACTGCACATTTAAGGAGTTATGCATTTTCACCCACAGGTCTCTGTTACTCCCCGCCATTCAGGACCTTTACAATGCAGTGAATAGGAGGGGGTTTGGTCCATTGGGATTCTATATAATGGGAATGAATTGGGATTGTATCTAAGGGGACGATATCTGTCTGAGCAGTGGATAGAATGATGAATTGTTGTCCCGTCCTCGACTAGATAAAGCCTGGGGAGCAGAGCAAAGCAGCAGATTAGCTGGTAGAGTTGTTGGAAGTCTCAGGATTGACTCCACCGTGGATCTGAACTGGTAGTTCCCTAATAATCTGCATTGATATGCAAGTGTGTAAGCCTCAGAGTTCGTCCCTACCCTTTAATAGGACATTATTTTGCTCAAAAATATAGTCAAAGGCTCAGCAATGTTTCACTGCCAATTACTCATGCCATAGCCATGGTTCAGTAGGTCTTTAAACCCTTAGGAAATATGGGATGTACAGTGGGCTGAAGCCCATGCTTCACTGACTGCTTAATTGGTTCCCTGTTGATTTTTTGAATGGTGGCCAGACATGAAGTAAATGTCAATCTATTTATCTGAACGTGTCAGATGTTTAAAGGTGGTCCTGACATCAATGTTCAGACAGCACTGGGCAATAATACATTACTATTGACTGCAGACAAGGGCATGTAAGCTGCTGACAGCACTGAGTGAGTGCAGTTATACTGCTCGAAGCTAGAGTTTAAGGGACATTCAAGGTTACTTTCAATTCATTTCTTTCCTCGTTTTTCGGAGGGGGGGGCGGGGGAGGGGGGTTTCCATTTTGCTTTGCCGATCTTGCAGTTGTGTGAGAATGTCCTGGACTTAACTAAGCCTCTCCAACTTACCCTCCCGCCCGGTCTCCCGGTCTCCATTCACCAGTTCTCCATATTGGGACAGTCGAGATTGGGAGCTCGGTATGTTGGGGGAACTCACATCCTTACACCATGTGGCACTGCATAGCGCGATCCCAGGGCATATTACCACCTCAGGCCTCTACCATTGCTTCAAACATTGACGACATGTATTTGTTTTTATAAACAGATCATTTTTAACCTTCCTGGTGGTTTTGTTGATAAATGTGCCATCTAGCTCAGTACTGACAGGAACACGGGAACAGGAGGAGACCATTCAGCCCCTCGAGCCTGTTCCGCCATTCAATTAGATCACAGTTGATCTGTATCTTAACTCCATCTACCCCCCTTGGTTCTGTAACCTTTAATACCCTTGGCCTAACAAAAATCTATCAATCTGAGTTTTGAAATTTTCAATTGACTCCCAGCCTCATCAGCTTTTTGGGGGAGAAAGTTCCAGATTTCCACTCCCCTTTGTGTGACGAATTGCTTCCAGACATCACCCCTGAACGGCCTGGCTCTAATTTTAATGCAGTACTCCAAATGGGGTCTGACCAGGGCTTTATATAATTGTAACGGAACTTGCATTCCAGCCCTTTGAGGTAAAGGCGAACATTCCTTTAGTCTTTTTAATTATTTTTGTACCTGCCCACTAGCTTTGAGTGATTTCTGTACTTGGACCCTGAAATCTCTCTGCTGCTCCACAGTTCCAGGCTTCTCACCATTGTCAAGGCCTTAGAGAAGGTGCAGAAGAGGTTTACTAGAATGGATGAGGGATCCAGTTATGTGGAGAGTTCGGAGAAGCTGGGATTGTTCTCCTTAGAACAGAAAAGGTTCAGGGGAGATTTGATCGAGGTGTTCAAAATCATGAGGATGTTTTGATAGAGTAAATAAGGAGAAACTGTTTCCAGTGGCAGGAGGGTCGGTAACCAGAGGACACGGATTTAAGGTGATCGGCAAAAGAGCCAGAGGCGACATGAGGAAACATTTTTTTACGCAGCGAGTTGTCATGATCTGGAATGCGCTGCCTGAGAGGGCGGTGGAAGCAGATTCAACAGTAACTTTCAAAAAGGAATTGTATAAATACTTGAAGGGAAAAAATTTGCAGGGCTACGGGGAAAGAGCAGGGTAATGGAACTAATTGGATAGCTCTTTCAAAGAGCCGGCACAGGCAAGATGGGCCGAATGGTCTCTTCCTGTGCTGTACTTACGACGATACCATGATACTACGATTTCGAAAATACTTTGATCGATCTTTCTCAGGTCCAAAGTGGATGACCTCACATTTCCCCCACATTGAACTCCATCTGCCACAGTTTTGCCCACTCACCAATCTATCAATGTTCCTTTGCAACTTTCCACTCCAATC
The DNA here is from genome assembly GCF_035084215.1 of Heptranchias perlo. Classification (NCBI taxonomy): domain Eukaryota; kingdom Metazoa; phylum Chordata; class Chondrichthyes; order Hexanchiformes; family Hexanchidae; genus Heptranchias; species Heptranchias perlo. The sequence goes on along the minus strand of NC_090347.1, from coordinate 3,540,502 downwards.
TACACTGAGCTGCACAAGGCTTGAAGCATCTTGAAGCTGAGGCGCCTCCTTCCACGGTCGAATATCCGGCCACTGCTCACTGTTTGAGCTCACGCGTGAAGAATGGTCAATTTGGGAGACGGGCAGTTGGCAAACAATGGAAACAATGTTCCCCCAGCAAGGGCCGGCAAGTTAAGAAGGCGAAGTGGGGAGAAAACCAGGAACATTCTTTTCTCTCTCGAGTAAACAAGACTTCTGTTCACCGCAGTCTTCAAGGTCTTGGTTACACGATCTACAATGAATCAGTTGAGCCAAGAATTTGCAGAAACAGGCCTCGGGCCTACCAGTTCAGGCTTGTTCTCAGCTCCCAGTCTCTGGATCAATTAGCTTTTTAAAACATGAAGTGCCATGGAAATCACGCAGCGAACAGCGATAGGGATAAAGGGAATTCATTGTACAACACATTGCTATCATTTGTTACAAACATTACTTTCCCACAGCAAAGTGAAGGAAAGCAATCAAAATCAGAGCACTGATATTAGCTGTTTAATATTTCGGGCGATAAATATTTAAAAAGTTGATCAGAAAGTTTTAAGGGTCTTTAATAGATGCATTTATATGCAGCCTCACCATCGGGCAGTTAAACAGGTAGTCTTGGCAACAGGACTTCGCGTAAAAAGGGAATCTCACCATCAGGGACACCAATAAAGAGAGAATCTCACCATCAGGGACACCAATAAAGAGAGAATCTCACCATCAGGGACACCAATAAAGAGAGAATCTCACCATCAGGGACACGTTTAAAGGGGGAATCTCACCATCAGGGACACGTTTAAAGAGAGAATCTCACCATCAGGGACACGTTTAAAGAGGGAATCTCACCATCAGGGACACGTTTAAAGAGAATCTCACCATCAGGGACACGTTTAAAGAGAGAATCTCACCATCAGGGACACGTTTAAAGAGAGAATCTCACCATCAGGGACACGTTTAAAGAGAGAATCTCACCATCAGAGACACGTTTAAAGAGAATCTCACCATCAGGGACACGTTTAAAGAGAGAATCTCACCATCAGGGACACGTTTAAAGAGAGAATCTCACCATCAGGGACACGTTTAAAGAGAGAATCTCACCATCAGGGACACGTTTAAAGAGGGAATCTCACCATCAGAGACACGTTTAAAGAGAGAATCTCACCATCAGAGACACGTTTAAAGAGAGAATCTCACCATCAGGGACACGTTTAAAGAGAGAATCTCACCATCAGGGACACGTTTAAAGAGGGAATCTCACCATCAGGGACAAGTTTAAAGAGAGAATCTCACCATCAGGGACACGTTTAAAGAGAGAATCTCACCATCAGGGACACCAATAAAGAGAGAATCTCACCATCAGGGACACGTTTAAAGAGAGAATCTCACCATCAGGGACACGTTTAAAGAGGGAATCTCACCATCAGGGACACGTTTAAAGAGAGAATCTCACCATCAGGGACACGTTTAAAGAGGGAATCTCACCATCAGGGACACGTTTAAAGAGAGAATCTCACCATCAGGGACACGTTTAAAGAGAGAATCTCACCATCAGGGACACGTTTAAAGAGAGAATCTCACCATCAGGGACACGTTTAAAGAGAGAATCTCACCATCAGGGACACGTTTAAAGAGAGAATCTCACCATCAGGGACACGTTTAAAGAGAGAATCTCACCATCAGGGACATGTTTAAAGAGGGAATCTCACCATCAGGGACACGTTTAAAGAGAGAATCTCACCATCAGGGACACGTTTAAAGAGGGAATCTCACCATCAGGGACACGTTTAAAGAGAGAATCTCACCATCAGAGACACCAATAAAGAGAGAATCTCACCATCAGGGACACGTTTAAAGAGAGAATCTCACCATCAGAGACACGTTTAAAGAGGGAATCTCACCATCAGGGACACGTTTAAAGAGAGAATCTCACCATCAGAGACACGTTTAAAGAGAGAATCTCACCATCAGGGACACGTTTAAAGAGAGAATCTCACCATCAGGGACACGTTTAAAGAGGGAATCTCACCATCAGGGACACGTTTAAAGATAGAATCTCACCATCAGGGACACGTTTAAAGAGAGAATCTCACCATCAGGGACACGTTTAAAGAGGGAATCTCACCATCAGGGACACGTTTAAAGAGAGAATCTCACCATCAGGGACACGTTTAAAGAGAGAATCTCACCATCAGAGACACGTTTAAAGAGAGAATCTCACCATCAGGGACACGTTTAAAGAGGGAATCTCACCATCAGGGACACGTTTAAAGAGAGAATCTCACCATCAGAGACACGTTTAAAGAGAGAATCTCACCATCAGGGACACGTTTAAAGAGAGAATCTCACCATCAGGGACACGTTTAAAGAGGGAATCTCACCATCAGGGACACGTTTAAAGAGAGAATCTCACCATCAGGGACACGGTTAAAGAGAGAATCTCACCATCAGGGACACGTTTAAAGAGAGAATCTCACCATCAGGGACACGTTTAAAGAGAGAATCTCACCATCAGGGACACGTTTAAAGAGAGAATCTCACCATCAGGGACACGTTTAAAGGGGGAATCTCACCATCAGGGACACGTTTAAAGAGAGAATCTCACCATCAGGGACACGTTTAAAGAGAGAATCTCACCATCAGGGACACGTTTAAAGGGGGAATCTCACCATCAGAGACACGTTTAAAGAGAGAATCTCACCATCAGGGACACGTTTAAAGAGAGAATCTCACCATCAGGGACACGTTTAAAGAGAGAATCTCACCATCAGGGACACGTTTAAAGAGAGAATCTCACCATCAGGGACACGTTTAAAGAGAGAATCTCACCATCAAGGACACGTTTAAAGAGAGAATCTCACCATCAGAGACACGTTTAAAGAGAGAATCTCACCATCAGGGACACGTTTAAAGAGAGAATCTCACCATCAGGGACACGTTTAAAGAGAGAATCTCACCATCAGAGACACGTTTAAAGAGGGAATCTCACCATCAGGGACACGTTTCAAGAGAGTATCTCACCATCAGGGACACGTTTAAAGAGAGAATCTCACCATCAGGGACACGTTTAAAGAGAGAATCTCACCATCAGGGACACGTTTAAAGAGGGAATCTCACCATCAGAGACACGTTTAAAGAGAGAATCTCACCATCAGAGACACGTTTAAAGAGAGAATCTCACCATCAGAGACACGTTTAAAGAGAGAATCTCACCATCAGGGACACTTTTAAAGAGAGAATCTCACCATCAGGGACACGTTTAAAGAGGGAATCTCACCATCAGGGACACGTTTAAAGAGGGAATCTCACCATCAGAGACACGTTTAAAGAGAGGATCTCACCATCAGGGACACGTTTAAAGAGAGAATCTCACCATCAGGGACACGTTTAAAGAGAGAATCTCACCATCAGGGACACGTTTAAAGAGAGAATCTCACCATCAGAGACACGTTTAAAGAGGGAATCTCACCATCAGAGACACGTTTAAAGAGGGAATCTCACCATCAGAGACACGTTTAAAGAGGGAATCTCACCATCAGGGACACATTTAAAGAGAGAATCTCACCATCAGGGACACGTTTAAAGAGAGAATCTCACCATCAGAGACACGTTTCAAGAGGGAATCTCACCATCAGAGACACGTTTAAAGAGAGAATCTCACCATCAGGGACAAGTTTAAAGAGAGAATCTCAACATCAGGGACACTATTAAAGAGAGAATCTCACCATCAGAGACACGTTTAAAGAGAGAATCTCACCATCAGGGACACGTTTAAAGAGGGAATCTCACCATCAGGGACACGTTTAAAGAGAGAATCTCACCATCAGAGACACGTTTAAAGAGAGAATCTCACCATCAGGGACACGTTTAAAGAGAGAATCTCACCATCAGAGACACGTTTAAAGAGAGAATCTCAACATCAGGGACACTATTAAAGAGAGAATCTCACCATCAGGGACACGTTTAAAGAGGGAATCTCACCATCAGGGACACGTTTAAAGAGAGAATCTCACCATCAGAGACACGTTTAAAGAGAGAATCTCACCATCAGGGACACGTTTAAAGAGAGAATCTCACCATCAGAGACACGTTTAAAGAGAGAATCTCAACATCAGGGACACTATTAAAGAGAGAATCTCACCATCAGGGACACGTTTAAAGAGAGAATCTCACCATCAGAGACACGTTTAAAGAGAGAATCTCACCATCAGAGACACGTTTAAAGAGGGAATCTCACCATCAGGGACACGTTTAAAGAGAGAATCTCACCATCAGAGACACGTTTAAAGAGAGAATCTCACCATCAGGGACACGTTTAAAGAGAGAATCTCACCATCAGGGACACGTTTAAAGAGAGAATCTCACCATCAGGGACACGTTTAAAGAGAGAATCTCACCATCAGGGACACGTTTAAAGAGGGAATCTCACCATCAGGGACACGTTTAAAGAGAGAATCTCACCATCAGGGACACGTTTAAAGAGAGAATCTCACCATCAGGGACACGTTTAAAGAGAGAATCACACCATCAGAGACACGTTTAAAGAGGGAATCTCACCATCAGGGACACGTTTAAAGAGAGAATCTCACCATCAGGGACACGTTTAAAGAGAGAATCTCACCATCAGGGACACGTTTAAAGAGAGAATCTCACCATCAGGGACACGTTTAAAGAGAGAATCTCACCATCAGGGACACGTTTAAAGAGAGAATCTCACCATCAGGGACACGTTTAAAGAGGGAATCTCACCATCAGAGACACGTTTAAAGAGAGAATCTCACCATCAGGGACACGTTTAAAGAGAGAATCTCACCATCAGAGACACGTTTAAAGAGAGAATCTCACCATCAGGGACACGTTTAAAGAGAGAATCTCAACATCAGGGACACGTTTAAAGAGGGAATCTCACCATCAGGGACACGTTTAAAGAGAGAATCTCACCATCAGGGACACGTTTAAAGAGGGAATCTCACCATCAGGGACACGTTTAAAGAGGGAATCTCACCATCAGGGACACGTTTAAAGAGAGAATCTCACCATCAGAGACACGTTTAAAGAGAGAATCTCACCATCAGGGACACGTTTAAAGAGAGAATCTCACCATCAGAGACACCAATAAAGAGAGAATCTCACCATCAGGGACACGTTTAAAGAAAGAATCTCACCATCAGAGACACCAATAAAGAGAGAATCTCACCATCAGGGACACGTTTAAAGAGAGAATCTCACCATCAGAGACACCAATAAAGAGAGAATCTCACCATCAGGGACACGTTTAAAGAGAGAATCTCACCATCAGGGACACGTTTAAAGAGAGAATCTCACCATCAGGGACACGTTTAAAGAGAGAATCTCACCATCAGGGACACGTTTAAAGAGAGAATCTCACCATCAGGGACACGTTTAAAGAGAGAATCTCACCATCAGAGACACGTTTAAAGAGGGAATCTCACCATCAGGGACACGTTTAAAGAGAGAATCTCACCATCAGAGACATGTTTAAAGAGGGAATCTCACCATCAGGGACACGTTTGAAGAGAGAATCTCACCATCAGAGACACCAATAAAGAGAGAATCTCACCATCAGGGACACGTTTAAAGAGAGAATCTCACCATCAGAGACACGTTTAAAGAGGGAATCTCACCATCAGGGACACTATTAAAGAGAGAATCTCACCATCAGGGACACGTTTAAAGAGGGAATCTCACCATCAGGGACACGTTTAAAGAGAGAATCTCACCATCAGAGACACGTTTAAAGAGAGAATCTCACCATCAGGGACACGTTTAAAGAGAGAATCTCACCATCAGGGACACGTTTAAAGAGAGAATCTCACCATCAGAGACACGTTTAAAGAGGGAATCTCACCATCAGGGACACTATTAAAGAGAGAATCTCACCATCAGGGACACGTTTAAAGAGAGAATCTCACCATCAGGGACACGTTTAAAGAGGGAATCTCACCATCAGGGACACGTTTAAAGAGAGAATCTCACCATCAGGGACACGTTTAAAGAGAGAATCTCACCATCAGGGACACGTTTAAAGAGAGAATCACACCATCAGAGACACGTTTAAAGAGGGAATCTCACCATCAGGGACACGTTTAAAGAGAGAATCTCACCATCAGGGACACGTTTAAAGAGAGAATCTCACCATCAGGGACACGTTTAAAGAGAGAATCTCACCATCAGGGACACGTTTAAAGAGAGAATCTCACCATCAGGGACACGTTTAAAGAGAGAATCTCACCATCAGGGACACGTTTAAAGAGGGAATCTCACCATCAGAGACACGTTTAAAGAGAGAATCTCACCATCAGGGACACGTTTAAAGAGAGAATCTCACCATCAGAGACACGTTTAAAGAGAGAATCTCACCATCAGGGACACGTTTAAAGAGAGAATCTCACCATCAGGGACACGTTTAAAGAGAGAATCTCACCATCAGGGACACGTTTAAAGAGGGAATCTCACCATCAGAGACACGTTTAAAGAGAGAATCTCACCATCAGAGACACGTTTAAAGAGAGAATCTCACCATCAGGGACACGTTTAAAGAGAGAATCTCACCATCAGGGACACGTTTAAAGAGGGAATCTCACCATCAGGGACAAGTTTAAAGAGAGAATCTCACCATCAGGGACACGTTTAAAGAGAGAATCTCACCATCAGGGACACCAATAAAGAGAGAATCTCACCATCAGGGACACGTTTAAAGAGAGAATCTCACCATCAGGGACACGTTTAAAGAGGGAATCTCACCATCAGGGACACGTTTAAAGAGAGAATCTCACCATCAGGGACACGTTTAAAGAGGGAATCTCACCATCAGGGACACGTTTAAAGAGAGAATCTCACCATCAGGGACACGTTTAAAGAGAGAATCTCACCATCAGGGACACGTTTAAAGAGAGAATCTCACCATCAGGGACACGTTTAAAGAGAGAATCTCACCATCAGGGACACGTTTAAAGAGAGAATCTCACCATCAGGGACACGTTTAAAGAGAGAATCTCACCATCAGGGACATGTTTAAAGAGGGAATCTCACCATCAGGGACACGTTTAAAGAGAGAATCTCACCATCAGGGACACGTTTAAAGAGGGAATCTCACCATCAGGGACACGTTTAAAGAGAGAATCTCACCATCAGAGACACCAATAAAGAGAGAATCTCACCATCAGGGACACGTTTAAAGAGAGAATCTCACCATCAGAGATACGTTTAAAGAGGGAATCTCACCATCAGGGACACGTTTAAAGAGAGAATCTCACCATCAGAGACACGTTTAAAGAGAGAATCTCACCATCAGGGACACGTTTAAAGAGGGAATCTCACCATCAGGGACACGTTTAAAGAGAGAATCTCACCATCAGGGACACGTTTAAAGAGAGAATCTCACCATCAGGGACACGTTAAAAGAGAGAATCTCACCATCAGAGACACGTTTAAAGAGAGAATCTCACCATCAGGGACACGTTTAAAGAGGGAATCTCACCATCAGGGACACGTTTAAAGATAGAATCTCACCATCAGGGACACGTTTAAAGAGAGAATCTCACCATCAGAGACACCAATAAAGAGAGAATCTCACCATCAGGGACACGTTTAAAGAGAGAATCTCACCATCAGGGACACGTTTAAAGAGGGAATCTCACCATCAGGGACACGTTTAAAGATAGAATCTCACCATCAGGGACACGTTTAAAGAGAGAATCTCACCATCAGGGACACGTTTAAAGAGGGAATCTCACCATCAGGGACACGTTTAAAGAGAGAATCTCACCATCAGGGACACGTTTAAAGAGAGAATCTCACCATCAGAGACACGTTTAAAGAGAGAATCTCACCATCAGGGACACGTTTAAAGAGGGAATCTCACCATCAGGGACACGTTTAAAGAGAGAATCTCACCATCAGAGACACGTTTAAAGAGAGAATCTCACCATCAGGGACACGTTTAAAGAGAGAATCTCACCATCAGGGACACGTTTAAAGAGGGAATCTCACCATCAGGGACACGTTTAAAGAGAGAATCTCACCATCAGGGACACGGTTAAAGAGAGAATCTCACCATCAGGGACACGTTTAAAGAGAGAATCTCACCATCAGGGACACGTTTAAAGAGAGAATCTCACCATCAGGGACACGTTTAAAGAGAGAATCTCACCATCAGGGACACGTTTAAAGGGGGAATCTCACCATCAGGGACACGTTTAAAGAGAGAATCTCACCATCAGGGACACGTTTAAAGAGAGAATCTCACCATCAGGGACACGTTTAAAGGGGGAATCTCACCATCAGAGAAACGTTTAAAGAGAGAATCTCACCATCAGGGACACGTTTAAAGAGAGAATCTCACCATCAGGGACACGTTTAAAGAGAGAATCTCACCATCACGGACACGTTTAAAGAGAGAATCTCACCATCAGGGACACGTTTAAAGAGAGAATCTCACCATCAAGGACACGTTTAAAGAGAGAATCTCACCATCAGAGACACGTTTAAAGAGAGAATCTCACCATCAGGGACACGTTTAAAGAGAGAATCTCACCATCAGGGACACGTTTAAAGAGAGAATCTCACCATCAGAGACACGTTTAAAGAGGGAATCTCACCATCAGGGACACGTTTCAAGAGAGTATCTCACCATCAGGGACACGTTTAAAGAGAGAATCTCACCATCAGGGACACGTTTAAAGAGAGAATCTCACCATCAGGGACACGTTTAAAGAGGGAATCTCACCATCAGAGACACGTTTAAAGAGAGAATCTCACCATCAGAGACACGTTTAAAGAGAGAATCTCACCATCAGAGACACGTTTAAAGAGAGAATCTCACCATCAGGGACACTTTTAAAGAGAGAATCTCACCATCAGGGACACGTTTAAAGAGGGAATCTCACCATCAGGGACACGTTTAAAGAGGGAATCTCACCATCAGAGACACGTTTAAAGAGAGGATCTCACCATCAGGGACACGTTTAAAGAGAGAATCTCACCATCAGGGACACGTTTAAAGAGAGAATCTCACCATCAGGGACACGTTTAAAGAGAGAATCTCACCATCAGAGACACGTTTAAAGAGGGAATCTCACCATCAGAGACACGTTTAAAGAGGGAATCTCACCATCAGAGACACGTTTAAAGAGGGAATCTCACCATCAGGGACACATTTAAAGAGAGAATCTCACCATCAGGGACACGTTTAAAGAGAGAATCTCACCATCAGAGACACGTTTCAAGAGGGAATCTCACCATCAGAGACACGTTTAAAGAGAGAATCTCACCATCAGGGACAAGTTTAAAGAGAGAATCTCAACATCAGGGACACTATTAAAGAGAGAATCTCACCATCAGAGACACGTTTAAAGAGAGAATCTCACCATCAGGGACACGTTTAAAGAGGGAATCTCACCATCAGGGACACGTTTAAAGAGAGAATCTCACCATCAGAGACACGTTTAAAGAGAGAATCTCACCATCAGGGACACGTTTAAAGAGAGAATCTCACCATCAGAGACACGTTTAAAGAGAGAATCTCAACATCAGGGACACTATTAAAGAGAGAATCTCACCATCAGGGACACGTTTAAAGAGGGAATCTCACCATCAGGGACACGTTTAAAGAGAGAATCTCACCATCAGAGACACGTTTAAAGAGAGAATCTCACCATCAGGGACACGTTTAAAGAGAGAATCTCACCATCAGAGACACGTTTAAAGAGAGAATCTCAACATCAGGGACACTATTAAAGAGAGAATCTCACCATCAGGGACACGTTTAAAGAGAGAATCTCACCATCAGAGACACGTTTAAAGAGAGAATCTCACCATCAGAGACACGTTTAAAGAGGGAATCTCACCATCAGGGACACGTTTAAAGAGAGAATCTCACCATCAGAGACACGTTTAAAGAGAGAATCTCACCATCAGGGACACGTTTAAAGAGAGAATCTCACCATCAGGGACACGTTTAAAGAGAGAATCTCACCATCAGGGACACGTTTAAAGAGAGAATCTCACCATCAGGGACACGTTTAAAGAGGGAATCTCACCATCAGGGACACGTTTAAAGAGAGAATCTCACCATCAGGGACACGTTTAAAGAGAGAATCTCACCATCAGGGACACGTTTAAAGAGAGAATCACACCATCAGAGACACGTTTAAAGAGGGAATCTCACCATCAGGGACACGTTTAAAGAGAGAATCTCACCATCAGGGACACGTTTAAAGAGAGAATCACACCATCAGAGACACGTTTAAAGAGGGAATCTCACCATCAGGGACACGTTTAAAGAGAGAATCTCACCATCAGGGACACGTTTAAAGAGAGAATCTCACCATCAGGGACACGTTTAAAGAGAGAATCTCACCATCAGGGACACGTTTAAAGAGAGAATCTCACCATCAGGGACACGTTTAAAGAGAGAATCTCACCATCAGGGACACGTTTAAAGAGGGAATCTCACCATCAGAGACACGTTTAAAGAGAGAATCTCACCATCAGGGACACGTTTAAAGAGAGAATCTCACCATCAGAGACACGTTTAAAGAGAGAATCTCACCATCAGGGACACGTTTAAAGAGAGAATCTCACCATCAGGGACACGTTTAAAGAGAGAATCTCACCATCAGGGACACGTTTAAAGAGGGAATCTCACCATCAGAGACACGTTTAAAGAGAGAATCTCACCATCAGAGACACGTTTAAAGAGAGAATCTCACCATCAGGGACACGTTTAAAGAGAGAATCTCACCATCAGGGACACGTTTAAAGAGGGAATCTCACCATCAGGGACAAGTTTAAAGAGAGAATCTCACCATCAGGGACACGTTTAAAGAGAGAATCTCACCATCAGGGACACCAATAAAGAGAGAATCTCACCATCAGGGACACGTTTAAAGAGAGAATCTCACCATCAGGGACACGTTTAAAGAGGGAATCTCACCATCAGGGACACGTTTAAAGAGAGAATCTCACCATCAGGGACACGTTTAAAGAGGGAATCTCACCATCAGGGACACGTTTAAAGAGAGAATCTCACCATCAGGGACACGTTTAAAGAGAGAATCTCACCATCAGGGACACGTTTAAAGAGAGAATCTCACCATCAGGGACACGTTTAAAGAGAGAATCTCACCATCAGGGACACGTTTAAAGAGAGAATCTCACCATCAGGGACACGTTTAAAGAGAGAATCTCACCATCAGGGACATGTTTAAAGAGGGAATCTCACCATCAGGGACACGTTTAAAGAGAGAATCTCACCATCAGGGACACGTTTAAAGAGGGAATCTCACCATCAGGGACACGTTTAAAGAGAGAATCTCACCATCAGAGACACCAATAAAGAGAGAATCTCACCATCAGGGACACGTTTAAAGAGAGAATCTCACCATCAGAGATACGTTTAAAGAGGGAATCTCACCATCAGGGACACGTTTAAAGAGAGAATCTCACCATCAGAGACACGTTTAAAGAGAGAATCTCACCATCAGGGACACGTTTAAAGAGGGAATCTCACCATCAGGGACACGTTTAAAGAGAGAATCTCACCATCAGGGACACGTTTAAAGAGAGAATCTCACCATCAGGGACACGTTAAAAGAGAGAATCTCACCATCAGAGACACGTTTAAAGAGAGAATCTCACCATCAGGGACACGTTTAAAGAGGGAATCTCACCATCAGGGACACGTTTAAAGATAGAATCTCACCATCAGGGACACGTTTAAAGAGAGAATCTCACCATCAGAGACACCAATAAAGAGAGAATCTCACCATCAGGGACACGTTTAAAGAGAGAATCTCACCATCAGGGACACGTTTAAAGAGGGAATCTCACCATCAGGGACACGTTTAAAGATAGAATCTCACCATCAGGGACACGTTTAAAGAGAGAATCTCACCATCAGGGACACGTTTAAAGAGGGAATCTCACCATCAGGGACACGTTTAAAGAGAGAATCTCACCATCAGGGACACGTTTAAAGAGAGAATCTCACCATCAGAGACACGTTTAAAGAGAGAATCTCACCATCAGGGACACGTTTAAAGAGGGAATCTCACCATCAGGGACACGTTTAAAGAGAGAATCTCACCATCAGAGACACGTTTAAAGAGAGAATCTCACCATCAGGGACACGTTTAAAGAGAGAATCTCACCATCAGGGACACGTTTAAAGAGGGAATCTCACCATCAGGGACACGTTTAAAGAGAGAATCTCACCATCAGGGACACGGTTAAAGAGAGAATCTCACCATCAGGGACACGTTTAAAGAGAGAATCTCACCATCAGGGACACGTTTAAAGAGAGAATCTCACCATCAGGGACACGTTTAAAGAGAGAATCTCACCATCAGGGACACGTTTAAAGGGGGAATCTCACCATCAGGGACACGTTTAAAGAGAGAATCTCACCATCAGGGACACGTTTAAAGAGAGAATCTCACCATCAGGGACACGTTTAAAGGGGGAATCTCACCATCAGAGAAACGTTTAAAGAGAGAATCTCACCATCAGGGACACGTTTAAAGAGAGAATCTCACCATCAGGGACACGTTTAAAGAGAGAATCTCACCATCACGGACACGTTTAAAGAGAGAATCTCACCATCAGGGACACGTTTAAAGAGAGAATCTCACCATCAAGGACACGTTTAAAGAGAGAATCTCACCATCAGAGACACGTTTAAAGAGAGAATCTCACCATCAGGGACACGTTTAAAGAGAGAATCTCACCATCAGGGACACGTTTAAAGAGAGAATCTCACCATCAGAGACACGTTTAAAGAGGGAATCTCACCATCAGGGACACGTTTCAAGAGAGTATCTCACCATCAGGGACACGTTTAAAGAGAGAATCTCACCATCAGGGACACGTTTAAAGAGAGAATCTCACCATCAGGGACACGTTTAAAGAGGGAATCTCAACATCAGAGACACGTTTAAAGAGAGAATCTCACCATCAGAGACACGTTTAAAGAGAGAATCTCACCATCAGAGACACGTTTAAAGAGAGAATCTCACCATCAGGGACACTTTTAAAGAGAGAATCTCACCATCAGGGACACGTTTAAAGAGGGAATCTCACCATCAGGGACACGTTTAAAGAGGGAATCTCACCATCAGAGACACGTTTAAAGAGAGGATCTCACCATCAGGGACACGTTTAAAGAGAGAATCTCACCATCAGGGACACGTTTAAAGAGAGAATCTCACCATCAGGGACACGTTTAAAGAGAGAATCTCACCATCAGAGACACGTTTAAAGAGGGAATCTCACCATCAGAGACACGTTTAAAGAGGGAATCTCACCATCAGAGACACGTTTAAAGAGGGAATCTCACCATCAGGGACACATTTAAAGAGAGAATCTCACCATCAGGGACACGTTTAAAGAGAGAATCTCACCATCAGAGACACGTTTCAAGAGGGAATCTCACCATCAGAGACACGTTTAAAGAGAGAATCTCACCATCAGGGACAAGTTTAAAGAGAGAATCTCAACATCAGGGACACTATTAAAGAGAGAATCTCACCATCAGAGACACGTTTAAAGAGAGAATCTCACCATCAGGGACACGTTTAAAGAGGGAATCTCACCATCAGGGACACGTTTAAAGAGAGAATCTCACCATCAGAGACACGTTTAAAGAGAGAATCTCACCATCAGGGACACGTTTAAAGAGAGAATCTCACCATCAGAGACACGTTTAAAGAGAGAATCTCAACATCAGGGACACTATTAAAGAGAGAATCTCACCATCAGGGACACGTTTAAAGAGGGAATCTCACCATCAGGGACACGTTTAAAGAGAGAATCTCACCATCAGAGACACGTTTAAAGAGAGAATCTCACCATCAGGGACACGTTTAAAGAGAGAATCTCACCATCAGAGACACGTTTAAAGAGAGAATCTCAACATCAGGGACACTATTAAAGAGAGAATCTCACCATCAGGGACACGTTTAAAGAGAGAATCTCACCATCAGAGACACGTTTAAAGAGAGAATCTCACCATCAGAGACACGTTTAAAGAGGGAATCTCACCATCAGGGACACGTTTAAAGAGAGAATCTCACCATCAGAGACACGTTTAAAGAGAGAATCTCACCATCAGGGACACGTTTAAAGAGAGAATCTCACCATCAGGGACACGTTTAAAGAGAGAATCTCACCATCAGGGACACGTTTAAAGAGAGAATCTCACCATCAGGGACACGTTTAAAGAGGGAATCTCACCATCAGGGACACGTTTAAAGAGAGAATCTCACCATCAGGGACACGTTTAAAGAGAGAATCTCACCATCAGGGACACGTTTAAAGAGAGAATCACACCATCAGAGACACGTTTAAAGAGGGAATCTCACCATCAGGGACACGTTTAAAGAGAGAATCTCACCATCAGGGACACGTTTAAAGAGAGAATCTCACCATCAGGGACACGTTTAAAGAGAGAATCTCACCATCAGGGACACGTTTAAAGAGAGAATCTCACCATCAGGGACACGTTTAAAGAGAGAATCTCACCATCAGGGACACGTTTAAAGAGGGAATCTCACCATCAGAGACACGTTTAAAGAGAGAATCTCACCATCAGGGACACGTTTAAAGAGAGAATCTCACCATCAGAGACACGTTTAAAGAGAGAATCTCACCATCAGGGACACGTTTAAAGAGAGAATCTCAACATCAGGGACACGTTTAAAGAGGGAATCTCACCATCAGGGACACGTTTAAAGAGAGAATCTCACCATCAGGGACACGTTTAAAGAGGGAATCTCACCATCAGGGACACGTTTAAAGAGGGAATCTCACCATCAGGGACACGTTTAAAGAGAGAATCTCACCATCAGAGACACGTTTAAAGAGAGAATCTCACCATCAGGGACACGTTTAAAGAGAGAATCTCACCATCAGAGACACCAATAAAGAGAGAATCTCACCATCAGGGACACGTTTAAAGAGAGAATCTCACCATCAGAGACACCAATAAAGAGAGAATCTCACCATCAGGGACACGTTTAAAGAGAGAATCTCACCATCAGAGACACCAATAAAGAGAGAATCTCACCATCAGGGACACGTTTAAAGAGAGAATCTCACCATCAGGGACACGTTTAAAGAGAGAATCTCACCATCAGGGACACGTTTAAAGAGAGAATCTCACCATCAGGGACACGTTTAAAGAGAGAATCTCACCATCAGGGACACGTTTAAAGAGAGAATCTCACCATCAGAGACACGTTCAAAGAGGGAATCTCACCATCAGGGACACGTTTAAAGAGAGAATCTCACCATCAGAGACATGTTTAAAGAGGGAATCTCACCATCAGGGACACGTTTGAAGAGAGAATCTCACCATCAGAGACACCAATAAAGAGAGAATCTCACCATCAGGGACACGTTTAAAGAGAGAATCTCACCATCAGAGACACGTTTAAAGAGGGAATCTCACCATCAGGGACACTATTAAAGAGAGAATCTCACCATCAGGGACACGTTTAAAGAGGGAATCTCACCATCAGGGACACGTTTAAAGAGAGAATCTCACCATCAGAGACACGTTTAAAGAGAGAATCTCACCATCAGGGACACGTTTAAAGAGAGAATCTCACCATCAGGGACACGTTTAAAGAGAGAATCTCACCATCAGAGACACGTTTAAAGAGGGAATCTCACCATCAGGGACACTATTAAAGAGAGAATCTCACCATCAGGGACACGTTTAAAGAGAGAATCTCACCATCAGGGACACGTTTAAAGAGGGAATCTCACCATCAGGGACACGTTTAAAGAGAGAATCTCACCATCAGGGACACGTTTAAAGAGAGAATCTCACCATCAGGGACACGTTTAAAGAGAGAATCACACCATCAGAGACACGTTTAAAGAGGGAATCTCACCATCAGGGACACGTTTAAAGAGAGAATCTCACCATCAGGGACACGTTTAAAGAGAGAATCTCACCATCAGGGACACGTTTAAAGAGAGAATCTCACCATCAGGGACACGTTTAAAGAGAGAATCTCACCATCAGGGACACGTTTAAAGAGAGAATCTCACCATCAGGGACACGTTTAAAGAGGGAATCTCACCATCAGAGACACGTTTAAAGAGAGAATCTCACCATCAGGGACACGTTTAAAGAGAGAATCTCACCATCAGAGACACGTTTAAAGAGAGAATCTCACCATCAGGGACACGTTTAAAGAGAGAATCTCACCATCAGGGACACGTTTAAAGAGAGAATCTCACCATCAGGGACACGTTTAAAGAGGGAATCTCACCATCAGAGACACGTTTAAAGAGAGAATCTCACCATCAGAGACACGTTTAAAGAGAGAATCTCACCATCAGGGACACGTTTAAAGAGAGAATCTCACCATCAGGGACACGTTTAAAGATGGAATCTCACCATCAGGGACAAGTTTAAAGAGAGAATCTCACCATCAGGGACACGTTTAAAGAGAGAATCTCACCATCAGGGACACCAATAAAGAGAGAATCTCACCATCAGGGACACGTTTAAAGAGAGAATCTCACCATCAGGGACACGTTTAAAGAGGGAATCTCACCATCAGGGACACGTTTAAAGAGAGAATCTCACCATCAGGGACACGTTTAAAGAGGGAATCTCACCATCAGGGACACGTTTAAAGAGAGAATCTCACCATCAGGGACACGTTTAAAGAGAGAATCTCACCATCAGGGACACGTTTAAAGAGAGAATCTCACCATCAGGGACACGTTTAAAGAGAGAATCTCACCATCAGGGACACGTTTAAAGAGAGAATCTCACCATCAGGGACACGTTTAAAGAGAGAATCTCACCATCAGGGACATGTTTAAAGAGGGAATCTCACCATCAGGGACACGTTTAAAGAGAGAATCTCACCATCAGGGACACGTTTAAAGAGGGATTCTCACCATCAGGGACACGTTTAAAGAGCGAATCTCACCATCAGAGACACCAATAAAGAGAGAATCTCACCATCAGGGACACGTTTAAAGAGAGAATCTCACCATCAGAGACACGTTTAAAGAGGGAATCTCACCATCAGGGACACGTTTAAAGAGAGAATCTCACCATCAGAGACACGTTTAAAGAGAGAATCTCACCATCAGGGACACGTTTAAAGAGGGAATCTCACCATCAGGGACACGTTTAAAGAGAGAATCTCACCATCAGGGACACGTTTAAAGAGAGAATCTCACCATCAGGGACACGTTAAAAGAGAGAATCTCACCATCAGAGACACGTTTAAAGAGAGAATCTCACCATCAGGGACACGTTTAAAGAGGGAATCTCACCATCAGGGACACGTTTAAAGATAGAATCTCACCATCAGGGACACGTTTAAAGAGAGAATCTCACCATCAGGGACACGTTTAAAGAGGGAATCTCACCATCAGAGATACGTTTAAAGAGAGAATCTCACCATCAGGGACACGTTTAAAGAGGGAATCTCACCATCAGGGACACGTTTAAAGAGAGAATCTCACCATCAGAGACACGTTTAAAGAGAGAATCTCACCATCAGGGACACGTTTAAAGAGAGAATCTCACCATCAGGGACACGTTTAAAGAGGGAATCTCACCATCAGGGACACGTTTAAAGAGAGAATCTCACCATCAGGGACACGGTTAAAGAGAGAATCTCACCATCAGGGACACGTTTAAAGAGAGAATCTCACCATCAGGGACACGTTTAAAGAGAGAATCTCACCATCAGGGACACGTTTAAAGAGAGAATCTCACCATCAGGGACACGTTTAAAGGGGGAATCTCACCATCAGGGACACGTTTAAAGAGAGAATCTCACCATCAGGGACACGTTTCAAGAGAGAATCTCACCATCAGGGACACGTTTAAAGCGGGAATCTCACCATCAGAGACACGTTTAAAGAGAGAATCTCACCATCAGGGACACGTTTAAAGAGAGAATCTCACCATCAGGGACACGTTTAAAGAGAGAATCTCACCATCAGGGACACGTTTAAAGAGAGAATCTCACAATCAGGGACACGTTTAAAGAGAGAATCTCACCATCAAGGACACGTTTAAAGAGAGAATCTCACCATCAGAGACACGTTTAAAGAGAGAATCTCACCATCAGGGACACGTTTAAAGAGAGAATCTCACCATCAGGGACACGTTTAAAGAGAGAATCTCACCATCAGAGACACGTTTAAAGAGGGAATCTCACCATCAGGGACACGTTTCAAGAGAGTATCTCACCATCAGGGACACGTTTAAAGAGAGAATCTCACCATCAGGGACACGTTTAAAGAGAGAATCTCACCATCAGGGACACGTTTAAAGAGGGAATCTCACCATCAGAGACACGTTTAAAGAGAGAATCTCACCATCAGAGACACGTTTAAAGAGAGAATCTCACCATCAGAGACACGTTTAAAGAGAGAATCTCACCATCAGGGACACTTTTAAAGAGAGAATCTCACCATCAGGGACACGTTTAAAGAGGGAATCTCACCATCAGGGACACGTTTAAAGAGGGAATCTCACCATCAGAGACACGTTTAAAGAGAGGATCTCACCATCAGGGACACGTTTAAAGAGAGAATCTCACCATCAGGGACACGTTTAAAGAGAGAATCTCACCATCAGGGACACGTTTAAAGAGAGAATCTCACCATCAGAGACATGTTTAAAGAGGGAATCTCACCATCAGAGACACGTTTAAAGAGGGAATCTCACCATCAGAGACACGTTTAAAGAGGGAATCTCACCATCAGGGACACATTTAAAGAGAGAATCTCACCATCAGGGACACGTTTAAAGAGAGAATCTCACCATCAGAGACACGTTTCAAGAGGGAATCTCACCATCAGAGACACGTTTAAAGAGAGAATCTCACCATCAGGGACAAGTTTAAAGAGAGAATCTCAACATCAGGGACACTATTAAAGAGAGAATCTCACCATCAGAGACACGTATAAAGAGAGAATCTCAACATCAGGGACACTATTAAAGAGAGAATCTCACCATCAGAGACACGTTTAAAGAGAGAATCTCACCATCAGGGACACGTTTAAAGAGGGAATCTCACCATCAGGGACACGTTTAAAGAGAGAATCTCACCATCAGAGACACGTTTAAAGAGAGAATCTCACCATCAGGGACACGTTCAAAGAGAGAATCTCACCATCAGAGACACGTTTAAAGAGAGAATCTCAACATCAGGGACACTATTAAAGAGAGAATCTCACCATCAGGGACACGTTTAAAGAGAGAATCTCACCATCAGAGACACGTTTAAAGAGAGAATCTCACCATCAGAGACACGTTTAAAGAGGGAATCTCACCATCAGGGACACGTTTAAAGAGAGAATCTCACCATCAGAGACACGTTTAAAGAGAGAATCTCACCATCAGGGACACGTTTAAAGAGAGAATCTCACCATCAGGGACACGTTTAAAGAGAGAATCTCACCATCAGGGACACGTTTAAAGAGAGAATCTCACCATCAGGGACACGTTTAAAGAGGGAATCTCACCATCAGGGACACGTTTAAAGAGAGAATCTCACCATCAGGGACACGTTTAAAGAGAGAATCTCACCATCAGGGACACGTTTAAAGAGAGAATCACACCATCAGAGACACGTTTAAAGAGGGAATCTCACCATCAGGGACACGTTTAAAGAGAGAATCTCACCATCAGG
Source organism: Heptranchias perlo (assembly GCF_035084215.1). Taxonomy (NCBI): domain Eukaryota; kingdom Metazoa; phylum Chordata; class Chondrichthyes; order Hexanchiformes; family Hexanchidae; genus Heptranchias; species Heptranchias perlo. The sequence continues at coordinate 3,520,790 of NC_090347.1, read as the reverse complement.
GACACGTTTAAAGAGAGAATCTCACCATCAGGGACACGTTTAAAGAGAGAATCTCACCATCAGGGACACGTTTAAAGGGAGAATCTCACCATCAGGGACACGTTTAAAGAGAGAATCTCACCATCAGGGACACGTTTAAAGAGGGAATCTCACCATCAGAGACACGTTTAAAGAGAGAATCTCACCATCAGGGACACGTTTAAAGAGAGAATCTCACCATCAGAGACACGTTTAAAGAGAGAATCTCACCATCAGGGACACGTTTAAAGAGAGAATCTCACCATCAGGGACACGTTTAAAGAGGGATTCTCACCATCAGGGACACGTTTAAAGAGAGAATCTCACCATCAGGGACACGTTTAAAGAGGGAATCTCACCATCAGGGACACGTTTAAAGAGGGAATCTCACCATCAGGGACACGTTTAAAGAGAGAATCTCACCATCAGAGACACGTTTAAAGAGAGAATCTCACCATCAGGGACACGTTTAAAGAGAGAATCTCACCATCAGAGACACCAATAAAGAGAGAATCTCACCATCAGGGACACGTTTAAAGAGAGAATCTCACCATCAGAGACACCAATAAAGAGAGAATCTCACCATCAGGGACACGTTTAAAGAGAGAATCTCACCATCAGAGACACCAATAAAGAGAGAATCTCACCATCAGGGACACGTTTAAAGAGAGAATCTCACCATCAGGGACACGTTTAAAGAGAGAATCTCACCATCAGGGACACGTTTAAAGAGAGAATCTCACCATCAGGGACACGTTTAAAGAGAGAATCTCACCATCAGGGACACGTTTAAAGAGAGAATCTCACCAACAGAGACACGTTTAAAGAGGGAATCTCACCATCAGGGACACGTTTAAAGAGAGAATCTCACCATCAGAGACATGTTTAAAGAGGGAATCTCACCATCAGGGACACGTTTGAAGAGAGAATCTCACCATCAGAGACACCAATAAAGAGAGAATCTCACCATCAGGGACACGTTTAAAGAGAGAATCTCACCATCAGAGACACGTTTAAAAAGGGAATCTCACCATCAGGGACACTATTAAAGAGAGAATCTCACCATCAGGGACACGTTTAAAGAGGGAATCTCACCATCAGGGACACGTTTAAAGAGAGAATCTCACCATCAGAGACACGTTTAAAGAGAGAATCTCACCATCAGGGACACGTTTAAAGAGAGAATCTCACCATCAGGGACACGTTTAAAGAGAGAATCTCACCATCAGAGACACGTTTAAAGAGGGAATCTCACCATCAGGGACACTATTAAAGAGAGAATCTCACCATCAGGGACACGTTTAAAGAGAGAATCTCACCATCAGGGACACGTTTAAAGAGGGAATCTCACCATCAGGGACACGTTTAAAGAGAGAATCTCACCATCAGGGACACGTTTAAAGAGAGAATCTCACCATCAGGGACACGTTTAAAGAGAGAATCACACCATCAGAGACACGTTTAAAGAGGGAATCTCACCATCAGGGACACGTTTAAAGAGAGAATCTCACCATCAGGGACACGTTTAAAGAGAGAATCTCACCATCAGGGACACGTTTAAAGAGAGAATCTCACCATCAGGGACACGTTTAAAGAGAGAATCTCACCATCAGGGACACGTTTAAAGAGAGAATCTCACCATCAGGGACACGTTTAAAGAGGGAATCTCACCATCAGAGACACGTTTAAAGAGAGAATCTCACCATCAGGGACACGTTTAAAGAGAGAATCTCACCATCAGAGACACGTTTAAAGAGAGAATCTCACCATCAGGGACACGTTTAAAGAGAGAATCTCACCATCAGGGACACGTTTAAAGAGGGAATCTCACCATCAGGGACACGTTTAAAGAGAGAATCTCACCATCAGGGACACGTTTAAAGAGGGAATCTCACCATCAGGGACACGTTTAAAGAGGGAATCTCACCATCAGGGACACGTTTAAAGAGAGAATCTCACCATCAGAGACACGTTTAAAGAGAGAATCTCACCATCAGGGACACGTTTAAAGAGAGAATCTCACCATCAGAGACACCAATAAAGAGAGAATCTCACCATCAGGGACACGTTTAAAGAGAGAATCTCACCATCAGAGACACCAATAAAGAGAGAATCTCACCATCAGGGACACGTTTAAAGAGAGAATCTCACCATCAGAGACACCAATAAAGAGAGAATCTCACCATCAGGGACACGTTTAAAGAGAGAATCTCACCATCAGGGACACGTTTAAAGAGAGAATCTCACCATCAGGGACACGTTTAAAGAGAGAATCTCACCATCAGGGACACGTTTAAAGAGAGAATCTCACCATCAGGGACACGTTTAAAGAGAGAATCTCACCATCAGGGACACGTTTAAAGAGAGAATCTCACCATCAGAGACACGTTTAAAGAGGGAATCTCACCATCAGGGACACGTTTAAAGAGAGAATCTCACCATCAGAGACATGTTTAAAGAGGGAATCTCACCATCAGGGACACGTTTGAAGAGAGAATCTCACCATCAGAGACACCAATAAAGAGAGAATCTCACCATCAGGGACACGTTTAAAGAGAGAATCTCACCATCAGAGACACGTTTAAAGAGGGAATCTCACCATCAGGGACACTATTAAAGAGAGAATCTCACCATCAGGGACACGTTTAAAGAGGGAATCTCACCATCAGGGACACGTTTAAAGAGAGAATCTCACCATCAGAGACACGTTTAAAGAGAGAATCTCACCATCAGGGACACGTTTAAAGAGAGAATCTCACCATCAGGGACACGTTTAAAGAGAGAATCTCACCATCAGAGACACGTTTAAAGAGGGAATCTCACCATCAGGGACACTATTAAAGAGAGAATCTCACCATCAGGGACACGTTTAAAGAGGGAATCTCACCATCAGGGACACGTTTAAAGAGAGAATCTCACCATCAGAGACACGTTTAAAGAGGGAATCTCACCATCAGAGACACGTTTAAAGAGAGAATCTCACCATCAGGGACACGTTTAAAGAGAGAATCTCACCATCAGAGACACGTTTAAAGAGAGAATCTCACCATCAGGGACACGTTTAAAGAGGGAATCTCACCATCAGAGACACCAATAAAGAGAGAATCTCACCATCAGAGACACGTTTAAAGAGGGAATCTCACCATCAGAGACACCAATAAAGAGAGAATCTCACCATCAGGGACACGTTTAAAGAGAGAATCTCACCATCAGGGACACGTTTAAAGAGAGAATCTCACCATCAGAGACACGTTTAAAGAGAGAATCTCACCATCAGAGACACGTTTAAAGAGGGAATCTCACCATCAGGGACACTATTAAAGAGAGAATCTCACCATCAGGGACACGTTTAAAGAGGGAATCTCACCATCAGGGACACGTTTAAAGAGAGAATCTCACCATCAGAGACACGTTTAAAGAGAGAATCTCACCATCAGGGACACGTTTAAAGAGAGAATCTCACCATCAGGGACACGTTTAAAGAGAGAATCTCACCATCAGAGACACGTTTAAAGAGGGAATCTCACCATCAGGGACACGTTTAAAGAGAGAATCTCACCATCAGAGACACCAATAAAGAGAGAATCTCACCATCAGAGACACGTTTAAAGAGGGAATCTCACCATCAGAGACACCAATAAAGAGAGAATCTCACCATCAGGGACACGTTTAAAGAGAGAATCTCACCATCAGGGACACGTTTAAAGAGAGAATCTCACCATCAGAGACACGTTTAAAGATAGAATCTCACCATCAGGGACACGTTTAAAGAGGGAATCTCACCATCAGGGACACGTTTAAAGAGAGAATCTCACCATCAGGGACACGTTTAAAGGGGGAATCTCACCATCAGGGACACGTTTAAAGAGAGAATCTCACCATCAGGGACACGTTTAAAGAGGGAATCTCACCATCAGGGACACGTTTAAAGAGGGAATCTCACCATCAGGGACACGTTTAAAGAGGGAATCTCACCATCAGGGACACTATTAAAGAGGGAATCTCACCATCAGGGACACTATTAAAGAGGGAATCTCACCATCAGGGACACTATTAAAGAGGGAATCTCACCATCAGGGACACGTTTAAAGAGAGAATCTAACCATCAAGGACACTATTAAAGAGAGAATCTAACCATCAAGGACGCTATTAAAGAGGGAATCTCACCATCTCACCAATCTACCTGTCACAGATGCATCTGTCCATGACTGTATTGGTAGGTGTGACCACCGCACAGTCCTCGTGGAGATGAAGTCCCGTCTTCACACTGAGGACACCATCCAACGTGTTGTGTGGCACTACCACCGTGCTAAATGGGATAAATTCAGAACAGATCTAGCAGCTCAAAACTGGGCATCCATGAGGCGCTGTGGGCCAGCAGCAGCAGAATTGTATTCCAGCACAATCTGTAACCTCATGGCCCGGCATATTCCTCACTCTACCATTACCAACAAGCCAGGGGATCAACCCTGGTTCAATGAGGAGTGTAGAAGAGCATGCCAGGAGCAGCACCAGGCGTACCTAAAAATGAGGTGCCAACCTGGTGAAGCCACAACTCAGGACTACATGCATGCTAAACAGCAGAAGCAACATGCTATAGACAGAGCTGAGCGATTCCACAACCAACGGATCAGATCAAAGCTCTGCAGTCCTGCCACATCCAGTCGTGAATGGTGGTGGACAATTAAACAACCAACGGGAGGAGGAGGCTCTGCAAACATCCCCATCCTCAATAATGGTGGAGTCCAGCACGTGAGTGCAAAAGACAAGGCTGAAGCGTTTGCAACCATCTTCAGCCAGAAGTGCTGAGTGGATGATCCATCTCGGCCTCCTCCCGATATCCCCACCATCACAGAAGCCAGTCTTCAGCCAATTCGATTCACTCCACGTGATAACAAGAAACGGCTGAGTGCACTGGATACAGCAAAGGCTATGGGCCCCGACAACATCCCAGCTGTAGTGCTGAAGACTTGTGCTCCAGAACTAGCCGCGCCTCTAGCCAAGCTGTTCCAGTACAGCTATAACACTGGCATCTACCCGACAATGTGGAAAATTGCCCAGGTATGTCCTGTCCACAAAAAGCAGGACAAATCCAATCCGGCCAATTACCGCCCCATCAGCCTACTCTCAATCATTAGCAAAGTGATGGAAGGTGTCGTCGACAGTGCTATCAAGCGACACTTACTCACCAACAACCTGCTCATCGATGCTCAGTTTGGGTTCCGCCAGGACCACTCGGCTCCAGACCTCATTACAGCCTTGGTTCAAACATGGACAAAAGAGCTGAATTCCAGAGGTGAGGTGAGAGTGACTGCCCTTGACATCAAGGCAGCATTTGACCGAGTGTGGCACCAAGGAGCCCTGGTAAAATTGAAGTCAATGGGATTCAGGGGGAAAACTCTGGAGTCATACTTAGCACAAAGGAAGATGGTAGTGGTTGTTGGAGGCCAATCATCTCAGCCCCAGGATATTGCTGCAGGAATTCCTCAGGGCAGTGTCCTAGGCCCAACCATCTTCAGCTGCTTCATCAATGACTTTCCCTCCATCATAAGGTCAGAAATGGGGATGTTCGCTGATGATTGCACAGTGTTCAGTTCCATTCGCAACCCCTCAGATAATGAAGCAGTCCGAGCCCACATGCAGCAAGACCTGGACAACATCCAGGCTTGGGCTCATAAGTGGCAAGTAACATTCGCGCCAGACAAGTGACAAGCAATGACCATCTCCAACAAGAGAGAGTCTAACCACCTCCCCATGACATTCAACGGCATTACCATCACCGAATCCCCCACCATCAACATCCTGGGGGTCACCATCGAACAGAAATTGAACTGGACCAGCCATATAAATACCATGGCAACAAGAGCAGGTCAGAGGCTGGGTATTCTGCGGCGAGTGACTCACCTCCTGACTCCCCAAAGCCTTTCCACCATCTACAAGGCACAAGTCAGGAGTGTGATGGAATACTCTCCACTTGCCTGGATGAGTGCAGCTCCAACAACACTCAAGAAGCTCGTCACCATCCAGGACAAAGCAGCCCACTTGATTGGCACCCCATCCACCACCCTAAACATTCACTCCCTTCACCACCAGCGCACAGTGGCTGCAGTGTGTACCATCCACAGGATGCACTGCAGCAACTCGCCAAGGCTTCTTTGACAGCACCTCCCAAACCCGCGACCTCTACCACCTAGAAGGACAAGAGCAGCAGGCACATGGGAACAACACCACCTGCACGTTCCCCTCCAAGTCACACACCATCCCGACTTGGAAATAAATCGCCGTTCCTTCATCGTCGCTGGGTCAAAATCCTGGAACTCCCTTCCTAACAGCACTGTGGGAGAACCGTCACCACACGGACTGCAGTGGTTCAAGAAGGCGGCTCACCACCACCTTCTCAAGGGCAATTAGGGATGGGCAATAAATGCCGGCCTCGCCAGCAACGCGCACATCCCATGAACGAATAAAAAAAAAATCAGGGACAGGTTTAAAGAGAGAAGCTCACCATTGAACCATAGAACCATAGAAAAGATACAGCACAGAAGGAGGCCATTCGGCCCATCATGTCCGTGCCGGCTCGAAGAACAACCAGGTGCCCATTCTAATCCCACCTTCCAGCACCCGGTCCGTAGCCCTGCAGCTTACAGCACTTTAGGTGCAGGTCCAGGTACTTTTTAAAAGAGTTGAGGGTCCCTGCCTCTCCCACCAATTCGAGCAGCGAATTCCATACACCCACCACCCTCTGGGTAAAAAAGTTTTTCCTCATGTCCCCTCTAATCCTTCCGCCAATCAGCTTAAATCTATGTCCTCTAGTTCCTGAACTCTCCGCTAGGGGAAACAGGTACTTCCTGTCTACTCTATCTGGGCCCCTCATAATTTTGTACACCTCAATCAAGTCTCCCCTCAGCCTCCTCTGCTCCAAGGAAAACAACCCCAGCCTGTCCAATCTCTCCTCGTAGCTGCAATTTTCAAGGCCTTGTAAATCGTCTCTGCACTCTTTCCAGAGTAATTACATCCTTCCTGTAATGTGGTGACCAGAACTGCGCACAATACTCCAGCTGTGGCCTTACCAGCGTTTTATACAGTTCCATCATTACATCCCTGCTTTTGTATTCTATACCTCGGCTAATAACGGAGAGCATTCCGTATGCCTTCTTCACAACCTTATCTACCTGTACTGCCACCTTCAGGGACCTGTGCACATGCACTCCAAGGTCTCTCACTTCCTCTACCCCTCTCAATATATTCTCGTTTACTGCGTATTCTCTTTTACTGTTTGCCCTCCCTAAGTGCATTACCTCACACTTCTCCGGGTTGAACTCCATTTGCCACTTTTCTGCCCACTCCACCAACCCATTGATATCTTCTTGGAGCCTACAGCTATCCTCTTCACTATCAACTGCACGGCCAATTTTTGTGTCGTCTGCAAATTTGCCAATCATGCCCCCTACATTCAAGTCCAAATCATTAATATATACCACAAACAGCAAGGGACCCAACACTGAGCCCTGTGGCACACCACTGGAAACGGATTTCCATTCGCAAAGACATCCATCGACTTTTACCCTTTGTTTCCTGTTACTGAACCAATTTTGGATCCAATTCACCACATTTCCCTCTATCCCATGGGCTTTTAACTTTCTGACCAGACTGCCATGTGGGACCTTGTCAAATGCCTAACTAAAATCCATATTGGCAACATCCACTGCACTACCCTCATCAATCCTCCTCGTCACTTCCTCAAAGAACTCAATCAGATTTGTAAGGCGTGACCTTCCCTGAACAAATCCATGCTGACTATCCCTCACCATCACTCACCATCAGGGACACTATTAAAGGGAGAATCTCACCATCAGGGACACGTTTAAAGAGAGAGGCCAAGAAGTTCGATGGCACTAAGGGGGCGCCCAAGCCTCCAATATTGCGGGTGGGAAGCATGCGCTCGTTATGAGCTGGAGGTGCTCTGTCCGCCATTTTGGTGTAGGCAAAATAAATAGGTGTCCAGGGCCCGTGCCTGAAACAGGTGTTGGGTCCTTTGTCCAGGCAAATGATGGAGGGCTTGAGGCCTGTTTGAGACCCCCTGTGCAAAATTGGGCTGCCCAGGGACAGCAGGTGCTGGCTGGGCCAACGGAGTGCAGGAAAACCAGCTCCACATGTGGCCTAACAGGCAGCCCTTGAAGGGCCCGCAGCAGCCCGCCGCCAAAAGGTAGGTTAAAAAAAAACTAACCTGAATGGGGAGCCGGGGGGGAGTCGCGGGGAGGAGGAGAGCTTGCCTCCCGATCGCCCCCTCCTGATCACCCCCCTCTCGATCACCCGCTCCCGATCACCGCCTTCCTGTTTACCCCATCCCGATTATCATCTCTCCATTGTCCCCTCCCCATCACCCCTCCCAATTCCCCCCTCCCCATCACCCCCTCCCCAGCTCTCCCTCCCAATCGCCCCCTCCTGATCACCCCCTCCCCATCACCCCCTGACAATCACCCCCTCCCGATCCCCCCTCCCCATCACACCCTTCCCGATCACTCACCTCCCGATCCCCCCTCCTGATCCCCCCATCGCCCCTCCCGATTACCCCCTCCCGATTACCCCCTCACCATGCCCCTCTCCCAATTACCCACCTCCCCATCACCCCCTCCCCATCACCCCCTCCCGATTGCCCCCTCCCGATCGTCCCCCAATAATTGCCTCCTTCTGGTCGCCCCCTCCCAACTAACCCCCTCCCCATCACCGCCCCCCCCCACCATCGCCTTCCCTTCCCTGTCGACCCCGCGAGGCGTCTGCAACTCGCCTGTCAAATTTAAATGAGACCTGACATCCAAAATCGAGTGCCCCTCAGGCCTACCCGTTCAGGCACGAGGATCGTTCTCAGCTCCCAGTTCAGGCCGATAGGCCAGAACAAACGAATTTCTCGGCCGGAATCTCCCCATCAGGGACCCCTTTTAAAGAGCGAGTCTCCCCATCAGGGACCCCTTTTAAAGAGCGAGTCTCCCCGTCAGGGACCCCTTTTAAAGAGCGAGTCTCCCCGTCAGGGACCCCTTTTAAAGAGCGAGTCTCCCCATCAGGGACCCCTTTTAAAGAGCGAGTCTCCCCATCAGGGACCCCTTTTAAAGAGCGAGTCTCCCCATCAGGGACCCCTTTTAAAGAGCGAGTCTCCCCATCAGGGACCCCTTTTAAAGAGCGAGTCTCCCCGTCAGGGACCCCTTTTAAAGAGCGAGTCTCCCCATCAGGGACCCCTTTTAAAGAGCGAGTCTCCCCGTCAGGGACCCCTTTTAAAGAGCGAGTCTCCCCGTCAGGGACCCCTTTTAAAGAGCGAGTCTCCCCATCAGGGACCCCTTTTAAAGAGCGAGTCTCCCCGTCAGGGACCCCTTTTAAAGAGCGAGTCTCCCCGTCAGGGACCCCTTTTAAAGAGCGAGTCTCCCCGTCAGGGACCCCTTTTAAAGAGCGAGTCTCCCCGTCAGGGACCCTGCGATGAAATTACTGTTTAAAACGATCCTTGTCCTGAAATCTCTTCACTTGTCTCTGGCGTTTTCGATGAGTTTGCGCCAGATCCCGGAATCACCGAGGCTGCCTGACTATCACTGGGAACGCTGTGACTAGGGGTTTTATTAGCAAGTTCTCCGTCTGCAATGTGAAGACCAGGGTAACCATTATTTACGGTGAAGTATTGCGACAAGTTTGCAATTTGTTTCCAGTCTGCAAATTGCTTTCGGTTTGAAGGCACTGAGGAAAGTTGCACAACTTTATTGACTAATCAGCGTACTAAACATTAATTGAGTTTCACAGTGCAGGTGTTCGGCTAATTAGCATCAACTGAAATGATGAACGATTGGTTCACATTGAAGGGAGCCCTTGTCCCCTGATACTGTGACTGACTGCACCAGTTCATGAGGCAAAACGCAGCAACTATAGTTTCTGTGTGTTCATTTTCTGCTGAAAGGGAGGGGTGGTTAAAGAAAGAAGGGATTTGCATATCCTTAGCGCCTTTCATGACCTCAGGACGTCCCAAACCGCTTTACAGCCAATGAAGTACTTTTGAAGTGCAGTCACTGTTGTAATGTAGGAAACACGGCAGCCAATTTGCGCACAGCAAGATCCCACAAACAGCAACCAAGGAACATTGAGAACAGGAATAGGCCATTCAGCCCATCAAGCCTGGGCTGCCATTCGATTAGATCATGGCTGAGCTGTATTAAGTGTTGGTTGAGGGATAAATATTGGCCAGGGCACTGGGGAGAACTCCCCTGCTCTTCTTCGAATAGTGGCCATGGGATCTTTTATGTCCACCTGAGAGGGCAGACGGGGCCTCGGTTTAACGTCTCATCCGAAAGACGGCCCCTCCGACAGTGCAGCTGTGGGTGACCCGACCCTGCCCTGTCCATCCTTGCGTTGATGCTCATTGGTACACTCATCCTCCATCTCCCTCCCCTCTCCCTCCCCTTTATCTCAGATATTCCAATGCTCTCCTGTCCGGCCTCCCATCTTCCACCCTCCATAAACTTGAGCTCATCCAAATCTCTGCTGCCCATATCCCAACTCGCACCAAGTCCCGTTCACCCATCACCCCCTGCGCTCGCTGACCTACACTGGCTCCCGGTCCGGGAGCACCTCAATTTTAAAATTCTCATCCTTGTGTTCAAATCCCTCCATGGCCCCTCACCCCCTCCCTATCTCTGTAACCTCCTCCAGCCCTACAACCCTCCGAGATCTCTGCGCCCCTCCAATTCTGGCCTCTTGCGCATCCCCGATTTTAATCGCTCCACCATTGGCGGCCGTGCCTTCAGCTGCCTAGGCCCTAAGCTCTGGAATTCCCTCCCTAAACCTCTCCCCCTCTCTCTCTCCTCTTTTAAGACGCTCCTTAAAACCTACCTCTTTGACCAAGCTTTTGGTCACCTGTCCTAATATCTCCTTATGTGGCTCGGTGTCCGGTTTTGTTTGATAATCGCTCCATGTGAAGCGCCTTGGGACGTTTTACTACGTTAAAAGCGCTGTATAAATGCAAGACTTTGTTATCGTTGATTGTTACTACGCAGTCTCTCAAGTGTGTTTCATTCCGTCTGCAGACTCAGTCCGAGCCCTCAGTCTGTGATTGAGATTCATGGAGTTCCTTACATCCCGTTGCACCCCTCGCCTCGGACTGCGCGTCAACTCACCTCCCCAGAGAAGGCCTGTCCATTTAATAGATGCTCCGACCCTTGGCTGTCCTCGCTGCCAAAATGTAACCGGATCTCCTCTAAGCGGTAACTGTAGGTCATTGGCCCCCCGGAAACATTCACCAAATGCTCCTTGTCCAGCCGCAGAGAGACGTGCCGCCCAGTGTTGTACATTGTCCCACTGACCTGGGGGGGTGAAACGGAAATAAAAAGCGTCAGCATGCGTGGAGTGTGAGGCGGAAATCATCACTTTGCGTCAGAGGATTCTGCTCGGGTGTCAGCCGTGGCTCAGTGGGTCTCGTTCTCGCCTCTGGGTCAGAAGGTCGTGGGTTCACAGCCCCACTCCAGAGACTTGAGCGCATAATCCAGGCCGAGACTCCCAGTGCAGTACCGGAGGAGTGCTGCACTGTCGGAGGTGCCGTCTTTCCAATGAGATGTTAAACTAAGGCCCTGTCTGCCTCTCTCGGGTGGAGGTAAAAGATCCCACAGCCACTATTTTGAGGAAGAGCGGGGAGTTCTCCTCAGTGTCCTGGGCCAATATTTATCCTTCAACCAACACCTAAAACAGATTATCTGGTCATTATCTCATTGCTGTTTGTGGGATCTTGCTGTGCACAAATTGGCTGCCACATTTCCTACATTACAACACAGACTACACTTCAAAAGTACTTCATTGGCTGTAACGCATTTTGGGACGTCCTGAGGTTGTGAAAGGCGCTATATAAATGCAAGTTCATTCTTTCCTTTCCATCTTTTGCTAAAACTCTCTTAGTGACAACGTACTGTATTGGGCAGGAGCCCAAAGGTCCATCCCCTCGAACTTTCTAAACTCCCAGTGGGTTCCTGGGACCCTTGAACTAATAGCCCTGTAGCCCCTCTCCTAACAGGAATCTGTCCAGTCCTTTTTTAAACCCTGCCATGGTTTCCTGTTCCTCCCCTACTGGTATCGGGGTGGGTGGGGGCTCCACAATTCTATCGCCCTTTCACTGAACAAAAGTTGCCGAAATTCCCTTTTTCTTCTCCTGACACCTTTAAGTTTAAAACGAGCCTCCCTCAGCCCTCGAACCTCACACTCGACAGACGATCTCTCCTGGATCCAAATTCCCCATGCCTGTGAAAACATTAAAGACCTTTAACAAGTTCCCCGCTCCCCCTCAACCTCCATCCTCTTCCTCTTCGCCGGACAGTAAAATCCCAGGGACGACCATCTTTTCTTCTTACTCCGCACTCTAAGTTCAGGAATCAGCCTGTCTCCCCCCACAATAATACTACAACCTCCCTGTAACATGTAGACCAAAACTGAACCCAGTATTGTAGATACAGCCTCACCTCCCACAAGTAAAGGAAATGACCAGATACTCTGTTATTCTGGTTGAGGGATAAATGTTGGCCCAGGACACTGGGGAGAACTCCCCCTGTTCTTTTTCGAAATGGTACCTGGGAGAAACTTCCACACAGAGACACGCGACAAAAGCCTCTTTATTCAAGCATGCAGGGGAGAGACAGGAGCAACAGCAGCACATGGGGTCTTTCACATCCACCTCAACAGGTCTCATCAGAAAGACGGCACCTCTGGCAGTGCGGCACTCCCTCAGTACCGTCAGCCTAGACTACATGCTGTCGACCAGGAGTGGGACTGGAACCCACGACCTTCTACGAGTTCATAAGGTGAGGGTTCTACCCACTCAGCCATGGCTGACACTTGACCATTGAGCTTTGGTTTACTTACAGCGATTAGAATTAAAAAGGACACAGCGCCAATTTAGTAGATCAATAATATGTTTATGCATTAACACTCTGGTCCTGAAAGAACTGACTTACTGAGGGCAATGCCAAGGGAAATCCACGGTGATACAGAGTCCCCACCATTTAAAACACCCACGTTTAAATTGGGTAATTTCATCTTCCAAAGTTCTACAGATTATGGAACAGTTCCTGCAGATTGGAGGGTGACAAATGTAACCCCACTATTTAAAAAAGGAGGGAGAGAGAAAACAGGGAACTACAGACCGGTTAGCCTAACATCAGTAGTGGGGAAAATGCTAGAGTCTATTATAAAGGATGTGATAACAGGACACTTAGAAAATATCAACGGGATTAGACAAAGTCAACATGGATTTATGAAAGGGGAAATCATGTTTGACAAACCTACTGGAGTTTTTTGAGGATGTAACTGGTAGAATAGATAAGGGAGAACCAGTGGATGTGGTGTATTTGGATTTTCAGAAGGCCTTTGATAAAGTCCCACATAAGAGGTTAGTGTGCAAAATTAAAGCACATGGGATTGGGGGTAATATACTGGCATGGATTGAAAATTGATCAACAGACAGGAAAGAGAGAGTAGGAATAAATGGGTCTTTTTCGGGGTGGCAGGCAGTGACTAGTGGGGTACCACAGGGATCAGTGCTTGGGCCCCAGCTATTCACAATATATATCAATGATTTGGATGAGGGAACCAAATGTAATATTTCCAAGTTTGCTGACAACACAAAACTAGGTGGGATCGTGAGTCGTGAGCAGGATGCAAAGAGGCTTCAAGGCGATTTAGACAAGTTGAGTGAGTGGGCAAATACATGGCAGATTCAGTATAATGTGGATAAATGTGAAGTTATCCACTTCAGAAGGAAAAACAGAAAGGCAGAGAATTATTTAAATGGTGATAGATTGGGGAATGTTGATGTACAAAGGAACCTGGGGGTCCTTGTACACCAGTCACTGAAAGCAAACATGCAGGTGCAGCAAGCAGTTAGGAAGGCAAATGGTATGTTGGCCTTCATTGCAAGAGGATTTGAGTACAGGAGCAAGGATGTCTTACTGCAGTTATACAGGGCCTTGGTGAGACCACACCTGGAGTATTGTGTGCAGTTTTGGTCTCCTTATCTAAGAAAGGATATACTTGCCATAGAGGGAGTGCAGCGATGGTTCACCAGACTGATTCCTGGGATGGCAGGACTGTCGTAAGAGGAGAGATTGGGTCGACTCGGCCTGTATTCACTCAAGTTTAGAAGAATGAGAGGGGATCTCATTGAAACATATAAAATTCTGACAGGGCTAGACAGACTGGATGCAGGGAGGATGTTTCCCCTGGCTGGGGGGTCCAGAACGAGGGGTCACAGTCTCAGGATATGGGGTAGGACATTTAGGTCTGAGATGAGGAGAAATTTCTTCACTCAGAGGGTGGTGAACCTGTGGAATTCTCTACCACAGAAGGCTGTGGAGGCCAAGTCACTGAATATATTTAAGAAGGAGCTAGATAGATTTCTAGACACAAAAGGCATCAAGGGGTATGGGGAGAGAGCGGGAATTTGGTATTGAGATAGAGGATCAGCCATGATCATATTGAATGGTGCAGCAGGCTTGAAGGGCTGAATGGCCTACTCCTGCTCCTATTTTCTATGTTTCTATGAAATTGCTCAGACCGGCTAAAAAGCGCTAACCATTATCTGTTAGCATTAAAGTCAATTTCAAAGTTGCCGATTGTGGCGTGTTAAATGTTTGGTGTATTTCAGGCAGAAACAGCTGTGCTTATTCACCAGTTCACATCTCGTTACTGAATGCAAGGGCAAACATCAGTAAATAGCACCTTGTTAAGGTCCAATTACCTTGTATCTTGTGTAGTTAATCCCCTCTAATCCCCCTTTAAGTGGTGTGAGGTTACACCTTGCGCTAAGCACTTACTGCAAGACTTTATTCAATAATCATCGACTACAATCGTGTTCAATATTGGAGCACTGCAATTCTGACAGTCCAAAGAGAGAAAAGCATCCTGATTGGTTGCTAGGAAATTGGAACTAATCAAAAATATTATGGTATTTAACTCACCCTGTATACGGGCACATCACTGCTGACATTTTATCCAAGACCATTTAGTGACCAAATTGTGCTGTCCCTGTACAGCCGTTCATGCTACTAATGCGGGTCATCAGCATTATGTCCATATTTCCTTTCATCATCTACTTAGGGTAGTACTCCAAGGGAGGGATACCTCAGAATCATACCGCACAGAAGGAGGCCATTCGGCCCATCATGTCCGTGTCGGCTGAAAACGAGCCACCCGGCCTAATCCCACTTTCGAGTACTTGGTCTGTCGCCCTGTAGGTTACAGTTGCAGTCCCCAACCACCCTCTGGGTGAAAAAAATTCTCCTCAGCTCCCCTCTAATCCTTCTACCAAATACTTTAATTCTATGCCCCCTGGTCACTGACCCCTCTGCTAAGGGAAATAGGTCCTCCCTATCCACTCTGTCTGGTCCCGTCATAATTTTATACACCTCAATTAATTCACCCCTCAGCCTCCTTTGTTCCAAAGAAAACAACTCCAGCCAATCCAATCGTTCCTCATAGCCAAAATTCTCCAGTCCTGGCAACATCCTCGTAAATCTCCTCTGTACCCTCTCTAGTGCAATCACATCTTTCCTGTAATGTGGTGACCAGAACTGTACACAGTACTCAAGCTGTGGCCTAACTAGTGTTTGATACAGTTCTAGCATCACCTCCCTGCTCTTATATTATATGCCTCGGCTACTGTACCTGTGCCAGCTCTTTGAAAGAGCTATCCAATTAGTCCCACTCCCCCCTGCTCTTTCCCCATAGACCTGCAAATTTTCCTTTTCAAGTATTTATCCAATTCCCTTTAGAAAGTTACTATTGAATCTGCTTCCACCGCCCTTTCAGGCAGCGCATTCCAGATCATAACAACACGCTGCATAAAACAATTTCCTCCTCATCTCCCTCCTGGTTCTTTTGCCGATCACCTTAAATCTGTGTCCTCTGGTTACCGACCCTTCTGCCACTGGAAACAGTTTCTCCTTATTTACTCCATCAAAACCCTTTCATGATTTTGAACACCTCGATCAAATCTCCCCTTAACCTTCTCTGCTGTAAGGAGAACGACCCCAGCTTCTCCAGTCCAGTTGACTTATTTTGTGCAAGCTTCACAGGGGTTAAATTCCCCTTCGTTTATCAGGTTCTCTTTCACTTTCTGTTCACTGTGGCCAGAACTTTCTGAGGTTTTTGTTTTTGGACATTTCCCACTGACACACACACAGCTACAAGAAGCACTTTGCACATTTCATACATTTCATCCTCAGGTCTTCCCCTCATCTCACGGAAGTGTGCAGACACTGTCCCGCCGACTACCATAGCACTGCTTTAAAATCCCCCGCTGCTGATGTAACAGGTCTTTATCTGGGAACACCGCGACTGCTTTTCTGGTTCTGTGTCTTATCTGCCTGTCTATCTATAAAATCCTTGTGTTGGTAAAACTGCAATGTTTACTGCCTGTCATGGCTGAGATGAAGTAGGGAGGGAGGAGGCTCGCGTGGAGTATAAACACCGGCACAGATCTGTTGGGCCGAATGGCCTGCTTCTGTGCTGTAAAATTCAGCTGCGTATAGTGACACCAATATTCCCGGCCAGAATGGAGATGATTGGGTAATTCCCCCGCCAATCATGCCTGGAGACCGCACTGCTGTAAATGACTGGGATTGGTTTTACGCACATAAATTGTATTATGTAACTATCCTCCACTCACTGCATTTTGTTGGAGAAATAATCCTGCTTTTATCGGGAGACTTTGCTGTAGTTTCGGTCATGAGTTCAGATTGCTGTAGTTCATGGAGACTCTGTTTAAACAGACTCTGTTTGCTGAGTAAATAGACTTTCTTTGCTGTAAAATAGACTGTTTGCTGTGAGTCCTGCCGTAAGTCTGGCCCCGCCTCCAACCCATTGGCTCACATAGTGGTGTCAACAGAAGCAGCGGTAAAATTTGATGTAATTCTATGTAATTTTAGCCCCTCCACAGGAAGGTGTTGTTACTTCTCAGATGGGAACTTGTGTTATTCATGCTCGTTCCAGAGCTGGCGCTGTAACCATTCGCTGCCTCTTACAATAAACACAACTTGCCCAATTAGACCAACTCTGCAATTCCTGGGGAGCCCTTGTGGGGTCAGATGGAACTTCTGCCCAAACCCCACTGCTGACCTCCCTGAGCCAGCCCAAAAATCGCAGGGGGTCAAGGTCATCTACATGTCCACTCTTGAGTTTAGAACCTCACCCCCATAGTCCCCGGTGACCAGTATTGGCAAGGAGCTAAGTGAGGAAAATATATTATATTTACATTACGATACTGCACTTCAAAAGGGGCCAAAATGCACTGGACACTTGGTGTGAGGGGCTTCTACCCTAAATTCACTCGCCTCCCCCCTCTGCCGCCGGGACACTGGAAACTGTCCCTCCAACTCCATGAATTTTGGGGCCACCATTTCCTCCACTAACTACGAGCAATGCCACTGGAGATACTTTAGTCTATTCTAAATATACTGTGCATTATAAAGAGCTAATGCTCCTGTCATAGATCAGCAGAGCCTCCAACTCACCATTGGCAAAGTCACGGTAAACACACTAGTTAGTAAGATAAAGATTAACCATCGCTAACCAGCAAACTACCGACTCTTCAAACAACTGTGCATTTCACACTTGCGACAAATGTCATACTCTTCAGAGGTTAAGGGAGCTTTACTCTGTATCTAACCCGTGCTGTACCTGCCCTGGGAATGTTTGATGGGACAGTATAGAGGGAGCTTTACTCTGTATCTAACCCTGTACTTTCCCTGGGAGTGTTTGCTGGGACAGTGTAGAGGGAGCTTTACTCTGTATCTAACCCGCCCTGTACCTGCCCTGAGAGTGTTTGATGGGACAGTGTAGAGGGAGCTTTACTCTGTATCTAACCCGCCCTGTACCTGCCCTGAGAGTGTTTGATTGGACAGTGTAGAGGGAGCTTTACTCTGTATCTAACCCGTGCTGTACCTGCCCTGGGAGTGTTTGATGGGACAGTGTAGAGGGAGCTTTACTGTGTATCTAACCCGTGCTGTACCTGCCCTGGGAGTGTTTGATGGGACAGTGTAGAGGGAGCTTTACTCTGTATCTAACCCATGCTGTACCTGCCCTGGGAGTGTTTGATGGGACAGTGTAGAGGGAGCTTTACTCTGTATCTAACCCGCCCTGTACCTGCCCTGAGAGTGTTTGATGGGACAGTGTAGAGGGAGCTTTACTCTGTATCTAACCCTATACTTGCCCTGGGAGTGTTTGATGGGACAGTGTAGAGGGAGCTTTACTCTGTATCTAACCCTATACTTGCCCTGGGAGTGTTTGCTGGGACAGTGTAGAGGGAGCTTTACTCTGTATCTAAAACGCCCTGTACCTGCCCTGAGAGTGTTTGATGGGACAGTGTAGAGGGAGCTTTACTCTGTATCTAACCCTGTACTTGCCCTGGGAGTGTTTGATGGGACAGTGTAGAGGGAGCATTACTCTGTATCTAACCCATGCTGTACCTGCCCTGGGAGTGTTTGATGGGACAGTGTAGAGGGAGCTTTACTCTGTATCTAACCCGTGCTGTACTTGCCCTGGGAGTGTTTGATGGGACAGTGTAGAGGGAGCTTTACTCTGTATCTAACCCGTCCTGTACCTGCCCTGGGAATGTTTGATGGGACAGTGTAGAGGGAGCTTTACTCTGTATCTAACCCGTCCTGTACCTGCCCTGGGAGTGTTTGATGGAGAGGAGAATATTGAGGGGGATATTTTTTAAAAGCCTGTGTTGCCAGATCAATGGATTTAAAAATTGTTTCATTTGGATTCAAATCAAACTTTGAAACTACCATTAAACCTTGTTTGTTTTGAGTGTAACCTGCAGCTCCCAGCAATGGCTGATTTTTCCCAGGCTTTTGGAAAGTGAATTCCTCACACAGGCAATGAGCCATGAAATAAGGTAATAATTTAAAATAAAAATCTTGGCTCTGGCCTGTGTTGGTGTACAGTTCCATTCATGCCGTTAGTGGCTTGGGTCACTGTTCTGTCATATAACACCAGGCACTTCTTAATCCAGCACATTCCCGCTGGCACCCAGAGACTGACAGAACAAAGAGGCCCCGGAAAAGGAGCTGGTCAGAACTGCACCACAATCCATGGTTTTAGGGATATGGAGAGAGGCATGGGGGACAGAATGGACAATCTCCATCCATTTATTCAACATCAACTTGCATTTATATAGCGTCTTTGACGTGGTGAAACATCCCAAGGGGCTTCACAGGAGCGATTCAAAAAACAAAATTTGACACCGAGCCACATAAGGAGACATTAGGACAACATTGGTCAAAGAGGCAGGTTTTAAGGAGCGTCTAAAAGGAGGAGAGAGAGGCGGAGAGGATCAGGGAGGGAATTCCAGAGCTTAGGGCCCAGGCAGCTGAAGGCACGGCCGCCAATGGTGGAGCGATTAAAATCGGGGATGGGCAAGAGGCCAGAATTGGAGGAGCGCAGAGATCTCGGAGGGTTGTAGGGCTGGAGGAGGTTACAGAGATAGGGTGGGGCAAGGGCCATGGACGGATTTGAAAACAAGGATGAGAATTTTAAAATCGAGGCATTGCTGGACAGGGAGCCAATGTAGGTCAGCGGGCACAGGGGGTGATGGGAGAACAGGACTTGCATTTTGCAAGTAAATTCAGGTTATACTTTAAGAATCTTGAAGAATAGAAAACGCCCAATAGACGCAGAGAGGCCATTTAATTTGCAAAGACCTCAAGCCTATCTATCCGCTTTCTCACCATATCCCTAAGTTCCTCCTCCAGAAACACATCAAGGTGCCTGTTGCCACCTCTTGTACAGTCTGCTTCAATGTCAGTCCCTGATCAATTATTCCACAACTCAATTTCCCTTTGGGTGAAAGGGATCCGTCTGACTTTGTCCATCACTCCCAGGGCAGGTACAGCATGGGTTAGACAAAAAGTACCTGCTCTGGGAGTGTTTGATGGGACAGTATAGAGGGAGATTTACTCTGTATCTAACCCGTGCTGTACCTGCCCTGGGAGTGTTTGATGGGACAGTGCAGAGGGAGCTTTACTCTGTATCTAACCCGTGCTGTACCTGCCCAGGAAGTGTTTGATGGGACAGTGTAGAGTGAGCTTTACTCTGTATCTAACCCGTCCTGTACCTGCCCTGGGAGTGTTTGATGGAGAGGAGAATATTGAGGGGGATATTTTTTAAAAACCTGTGTTGCCAGATCAATGGATTTAAAAATTGTTTCATTTGGATTCAAATCAAACTTTGAAACTACCATTAAACCTTGTTTGTTTTGAGTGTAACCTGCAGCTCCCAGCAATGGCTGATTTTTCCCAGGCTTTTGGAAAGTGAATTCCTCACACAGGCAATGAGCCATGAAATAAGGTAATAATTTAAAATAAAAATCTTGGCTCTGGCCTGTGTTGGTGTACAGTTCCATTCATGCCGTTAGTGGCTTGGGTCACTGTTCTGTCATATAACACCAGGCACTTCTTAATCCAGCACATTCCCGCTGGCACCCAGAGACTGACAGAACAAAGAGGCCCCGGAAAAGGAGCTGGTCAGAACTGCACCACAATCCATGGTTTTAGGGATATGGAGAGAGGCATGGGGGACAGAATGGACAATCTCCATCCATTTATTCAACATCAACTTGCATTTATATAGCGTCTTTGACGTGGTGAAACATCCCAAGGGGCTTCACAGGAGCAATTCAAAAAACAAAATTTGACACCGAGCCACATAAGGAGACATTAGGACAACATTGGTCAAAGAGGCAGGTTTTAAGGAGCGTCTTAAAGGAGGAGAGAGAGGCGGAGAGGATCAGGGAGGGAATTCCAGAGCTTAGGGCTTAGGCAGCTGAAGGCACGGCCGCCAATGGTGGAGCGATTAAAATCGGGGATGGGCAAGAGGCCAGAATTGGAGGAGCGCAGAGATCTCGGAGGGTTGTAGGGCTGGAGGAGGTTACAGAGATAGGGAGGGGCGAGGCCAGGGAGGGATTTGAAAACAAGGATGAGAATTTTAAAATCAAGGCGTTGCTGGACAGGGAGCCAATGTAGGTCAGCGGGCACAGGGGGTGATGGGAGAACAGGACTTGCATTTTGCAAGTAAATTCAGGTTATACTTTAAGAATCTTGAAGAATAGAAAACGCCCAATAGACGCAGAGAGGCCATTTAATTTGCAAAGACCTCAAGCCTATCTATCCGCTTTCTCACCATATCCCTAAGTTCCTCCTCCAGAAACACATCAAGGTGCCTGTTGCCACCCCTTGTACAGTCTGCTTCAATGTCAGTCCCTGATCAATTATTCCACAACTCAATTTCCCTTTGGGTGAAAGGGATCCGTCTGACTTTGTCCATCACTCCCAGGGCAGGTACAGCATGGGTTAGACAAAAAGTACCTGCTCTGGGAGTGTTTGATGGGACAGTGTAGAGGGAGCTTTACTCTGTATCTAACCCATGCTGTACCTGCCCTGGGAGTGTTTGATGGGACAGTGTAGAGGGAGCTTTACTCTGTATCTAACCCGTGCTGTACCTGCCCTGGGAATGTTTGATGGGACAGTGTAGAGGGAGCTTTACTCTGTATCTAACCCGTGCTGTACCTGCCCTGGGAGTGTTTGATGGGACAGTGTCGAGGGAGCTTAGCTCTGTATCTAACCCGTGCTGTACCTGCCTTGGGAGTGTTTGATGGGACAGTGTCGAGGGAGCTTCGCTCTGTATGTAACCCGTCCTGTACCTGCCCTGGGAGTGTTTGATGGAGAGGAGAATATTGAGGGGGATATTTTTTAAAAACCTGTGTTGCCAGATCAATGGATTTAAAAATTGTTTCATTTGGATTCAAATCAAACTTTGAAACTACCATTAAACCTTGTTTGTTTTGAGTGTAACCTGCAGCTCCCAGCAATGGCTGATTTTTCCCAGGCTTTTGGAAAGTGAATTCCTCACACAGGCAATGAGCCATGAAATAAGGTAATAATTTAAAATAAAAATCTTGGCTCTGGCCTGTGTTGGTGTACAGTTCCATTCATGCCGTTAGTGGCTTGGGTCACTGTTCTGTCATATAACACCAGGCACTTCTTAATCCAGCACATTCCCGCTGGCACCCAGAGACTGACAGAACAAAGAGGCCCCGGAAAAGGAGCTGGTCAGAACTGCACCACAATCCATGGTTTTAGGGATATGGAGAGAGGCATGGGGGACAGAATGGACAATCTCCACCCATTTATTCAACATCAACTTGCATTTATATAGCGTCTTTGACGTGGTGAAACATCCCAAGGGGCTTCACAGGAGCGATTCAAAAAACAAAATTTGACACCGAGCCACATAAGGAGACATTAGGACAACATTGGTCAAAGAGGCAGGTTTTAAGGAGCGTCTTAAAGGAGGAGAGAGAGGCGGAGAGGATCAGGGAGGGAATTCCAGAGCTTAGGGCTTAGGCAGCTGAAGGCACGGCCGCCAATGGTGGAGCGATTAAAATCGGGGATGGGCAAGAGGCCAGAATTGGAGGAGCGCAGAGATCTCGGAGGGTTGTAGGGCTGGAGGAGGTTACAGAGATAGGGAGGGGCGAGGCCAGGGAGGGATTTGAAAACAAGGATGAGAATTTTAAAATCGAGGCGTTGCTGGACAGGGAGCCAATGTAGGTCAGCGGGCACAGGGGGTGATGGGAGAACAGGACTTGCATTTTGCAAGTAAATTCAGGTTATACTTTAAGAATCTTGAAGAATAGAAAACGCCCAATAGACGCAGAGAGGCCATTTAATTTGCAAAGACCTCAAGCCTATCTATCCGCTTTTTCACCATATCCCTAAGTTCCTCCTCCAGAAACACATCAAGGTGCCTGTTGCCACCCCTTGTACAGTCTGCTTCAATGTCAGTCCCTGATCAATTATTCCACAACTCAATTTCCCTTTGGGTGAAAGGGATCCGTCTGACTTTGTCCATCACTCCCAGGGCAGGTACAGCATGGGTTAGACAAAAAGTACCTGCTCTGGGAGTGTTTGATGGGACAGTGTAGAGGGAGATTTACTCTGTATCTAACCCGTGCTGTACCTGCCCTGGAAGTGTTTGATGGGACAGTGTAGAGGGAGCTTTACTCTGTATCTAACCCGTGCTGTACCTGCCTTGGGAGTGTTTGATGGGACAGTGTCGAGGGAGCTTTACTCTGTATCTAACCCGTGCTGTACCTGCCCTGGGAGTGTTTGATGGGACAGTGTCGAGGGAGCTTAGCTCTGTATCTAACCCATGCTGTACCTGCCCTGGGAGTGTTTGATGGGACAGTGTAGAGGGAGCTTTACTCTGTATCTAACCCGTCCTGTACCTGCCCTGGGAGTGTTTGATGGAGAGGAGAATATTGAGGGGGATATTTTTTAAAAACCTGTGTTGCCAGATCAATGGATTTAAAAATTGTTTCATTTGGATTCAAATCAAACTTTGAAACTACCATTAAACCTTGTTTGTTTTGAGTGTAACCTGCAGCTCCCAGCAATGGCTGATTTTTCCCAGGCTTTTGGAAAGTGAATTCCTCACACAGGCAATGAGCCATGAAATAAGGTAATAATTTAAAATAAAAATCTTGGCTCTGGCCTGTGTTGGTGTACAGTTCCATTCATGCCGTTAGTGGCTTGGGTCACTGTTCTGTCATATAACACCAGGCACTTCTTAATCCAGCACATTCCCGCTGGCACCCAGAGACTGACAGAACAAAGAGGCCCCGGAAAAGGAGCTGGTCAGAACTGCACCACAATCCATGGTTTTAGGGATATGGAGAGAGGCATGGGGGACAGAATGGACAATCTCCATCCATTTATTCAACATCAACTTGCATTTATATAGCGTCTTTGACGTGGTGAAACATCCCAAGGGGCTTCACAGGAGCGATTCAAAAAACAAAATTTGACACCGAGCCACATAAGGAGACATTAGGACAACATTGGTCAAAGAGGCAGGTTTTAAGGAGCGTCTTAAAGGAGGAGAGAGAGGCGGAGAGGATCAGGGAGGGAATTCCAGAGCTTAGGGCCCAGGCAGCTGAAGGCACGGCCGCCAATGGTGGAGCGATTAAAATCGGGGATGGGCAAGAGGCCAGAATTGGAGGAGCGCAGAGATCTCGGAGGGTTGTAGGGCTGGAGGAGGTTACAGAGATAGGGAGGGGCGAGGCCAGGGAGGGATTTGAAAACAAGGATGAGAATTTTAAAATTGAAGTTTGGTGGACAGGGAGCCAATGTAGGTCAGCGAGCACAGGGGGTGATGGGTGAACAGGACTTGCATTTTGCAAGTAAATTCAGGTTATACTTTAAGAATCTTGAAGAACAGAAAACGCCCAATAGACGCAGAGAGGCCATTTAATTTGCAAAGACCTCAAGCCTATCTATCCGCTTTCTCACCATATCCCTAAGTTCCTCCTCCAGAAACACATCAAGGTGCCTGTTGCCACCTCTTGTACAGTCTGCTTCAATGTCAGTCCCTGATCAATTATTCCACAACTCGATTTCCCTTTGGGTGAAAGGGATCCGTCTGACTTTGTCCATCACTCCCAGGGCAGGTACAGCATGGGTTCGACAAAGAGTGCCTGCTCTGGGAGTGTTTGATGGGACAGTGTCGAGGGAGCTTTACTGTGTATCTAACCCGTGCGGGACCTGCCCTGGGAGTGTTTGATGGGACAGTGTAGAGGGAGCTTTACTCTGTATCTAACCCATGCTGTACCTGCCCTGGGAGTGTTTGATGGGACAGTGTAGAGGGAGCTTTACTCTGTATCTAACCTGTGCTGTACCTGCCCTGGGAGTGTTTGATGGGACAGTGTAGAGGGAGCTTTACTCTGTATCTAACCCGTCCTGTACCTGCCCTGGGAGTGTGTGATGGGACAGTGTAGAGGGAGCTTTACTCTGTATCTAACCCGTGCTGTACCTGCCCTGGGAGTGTTTGATGGGACAGTGTAGAGGGAGCTTTACTCTGTGTCTAACCCGTGCTGTACCTGCCCTGGGAGTGTGTGATGGGACAGTGTAGAGGGAGCTTTACTCTGTATCTAACCCGTGCTGTACCTGCCCTGGGAGTGTTTGATGAGACAGTGTAGAGGGAGCTTTACTCTGTATCTAACCCGTGCTGTACCTGCCCTGGGAGTGTTTGATGGGACAGTGTAGAGGGAGCTTTACTCTGTGTCTAACCCGTGCTGTACCTGCCCTGGGAGTGTGTGATGGGACAGTGTAGAGGGAGCTTTACTCTGTATCTAACCCGTGCTGTACCTGCCCTGGGAGTGTTTGATGAGACAGTGTCGAGGGAGCTTTACTCTGCATCTAACCCGTGCTGTACCTGCCCTGGGAGTGTTTGATGGGACAGTGTAGAGGGAGCTTTACTCTGTATCTAACCCGTGCTGTACCTGCCCTGGGAGTGTTTGATGGGACAGTGTAGAGGGAGCTTTACTCTGTATCTAACCCGTGCTGTACCTGCCCTGGGAGTGTTTGATGGGACAGTGTAGAGGGAGCTTTACTCTGTATCTAACCCGTGCTGTACCTGCCCTGGGAGTGTTTGATGGGACAGTGTAGAGGGAGCTTTACTCTGTATCTAACCCGTGCTGTACCTGCCCTGGGAGTGTTTGATGGGACAGTGTAGAGGGAGCTTTACTCTGTATCTAACCCGTGCTGTACCTGCCCTGGGAGTGTTTGATGGGACAGTGTCGAGGGAGCTTTACTCTGTATCTAACCCGTGCTGTACCTGCCCTGGGAGTGTTTGATGGGACAGTGTAGAGGGAGCTTTGCTCTGTATCTAACCCGCGCTGTACCTGGGAGAATGTGAGGTGTGGAGACTGGGTGCCTGTGTTGGAAAATGTTCCAATCTCACCACTAACTCCTCTTCACTGGAAAAGCGCAAAATTTTCATAAAAGGAATGAAAAAAAAGCAAACCAGATTCGAAAAAAAACAAACTAAAATGAAAGGGTCGAAAATTGCTATCGGATGGATTGTGCCTGTCGGTTACTGTTTAAGTGAAATCATTCGATGACAGAAATCAGCTTCAGTGCTGTAGAATTTTCCAGAATAAAAACGGGAAGGATACATCCGACCAACTTAAAATCAAATTGGTTCTGCAATAAAAGGAGCAAAGCTCCTCAGCTTACTCCCCGCAACTGTAAATATTTTATAGTGACTCAGAATTGCTTTAGCAGAATATAGATATAAAGAACTAAATAATGGAATGAACATGTGGCGAGAGACAGCTGGATGAAGGATCTGTGACAGAGGAGAGTCAATGAGATTGTGACAGATCACAGGTCGCGGTCTCTCCCTGTCCACTGTCTGAGGCTGAACCAGACCGTTCGTGACCTCGGTGTCCTATTTGACCCTGAGATGACCTTACGACCCCATCTCCGCTCCATCACCAAGACCGCCCACTTCCACCTCCGTAACATCGCCCGTCTCCGCCCCCTGCCTCAACCCATCTGCTGAAACCCTCCCTCGTGCTTTTGTTACCTCCAGCCTCGACTATTCCAATGCTCTCCTGGCCGGCCTCCCATCTTCCACCCTCTGTAAACTTCAGCTCATCCAAAACTCTGCTGCCCCATATCCTAACTCGCACCAAGTCCCGTTCACCCATCACCCCCCAGTGCTCGCTGACCTACATTGGCTCCTGGTCCAGGAACGCCTCGATTTTAAAATTCTCATCCTTGTTTTCAAATCCCTCCATGGCCCTCGCCCCCTCCCTATCTCTGTAACCTCCTCCAGCCCTACAACCCTCCGAGATCTCTGCGCTCCTCCAATTCTGGCCTCTTGTACATCCCCGATTTTCATCTCCCCTCCATTGGCGGCCGTGCCTTCGGCTGCCTGGGCCCTAAGCTCTGGAATTCGCTCCCTAAACCTCTCCACCTCTCCACCTCTCTCCCCTCTATTAAGACGCTCCTTAAAACTTACCTCTTCATCTGTCCTAATATCTCTATGTGACTTGATGTGAAATTAAGTCTGATAATCGGTCCTGTGAACATCACTGGGACGTTTTTACTCTGTTATAGATGCTGTATATATGCAAGTTACTGTTGATATGAATCAGAGAAGAGAGCCACAGGCTGTGCTACAAATTAATGACAGAAAACATTCAGCTTTCAAAGAATGAAAGCTTTTTATAACCGCAGTTCTAAGGCCCTAATTAATCTGAAGCCTGGCGATGGTTTGATTCTCCCGTTTAATTGCCTTGACTTTCGCTTCTATCGATGTTGTGAATGTTTTCACATGAAACAAGTTCAGTGCTGCACTCAGAACTCTGTCTGCTTCCCTCCCCCTTCCCGGCAAGTGCGAAATTCTTCAAGTGCAAGCTTAGACTGTGAGCGTTGGCTGTTCGACTGTGACAGGAAGCCTAATCCCGTCTTCACCCAATGTCCGCGCCAAGCTCTCTCCAGCAAGGGGTCACTGGGCCTGCGATGAGGTGCAGGAGCCCTGAGTTATGTGCCTGCTTCCCCCTTACCCGCAGGGAAGACTTATTTTTTTTAACTCTGTTAACAAGATTTTAACTCTACCGGACTTTGGGTTAAAATGGGTCGGGTGAATTACCTGCCCATGTACCGCGAGGATCTCGCTGACTTCTATTTTAACCTGCTCTTCTGATCAGGCGGCAAAGGGCACCCATCTGAAGCCGGCAAGGTCCTTCTTTGATAACAATAACAAATTCCCAGGGTGTTTCTCAGGAGCGATTATCAGCCAAAATTCGACACCGAGCCACATAAGGAGATATTAGGACAGGTGACCAAAAGCCTGGTCAAAGAGGTAGGTTTTAAGGAGCGTCTTAAAGGAGGAGAGAGAGGTGGAGAGGTTTAGGGAGGGAATTCCAGAGCTTAGGGCCCAGGCAGCTGAAGGCACGGCCGCCAATGGTGGAGCGAAGGGAATCAAGGATGCGCAAGAGGCCAGAATCGGAGGAACGTAGAGATCTCGGAGGGTTGTAGGGTTGGAGGAGGTTACAGAGATAGGGAGGGGCGAGGTCAGGGATGACAACATCGGGCCTTGAGTGGAGGTGTCGCTGAGGTTTTCCCGCCAAAGGAAGACAGCGGGGGAAAGATCTGATTGGTACATTTTTTTTAAAACTCTCCTTGTGGGGGCCGAGAGGAGCAGGAGTGCACATCTGGGCCCCCACTGAGAAAGTTCAGGCCTCTCCTGCCCCGGGTACCCCCCCCCCCCCCACTGCCCCCTCTCCACCTGCGAGACATGCCCGTCACCCCCTCCCCCGCCACTTGCCCACGAGCCTCCTGCTCTCCCCCCACTCCCCACGATCCTCTGCTCCTCCCCATCGGTCAGCTACCGTTTCCGCCTTATCCAGCTGGGCAACTGACCGGACGCATGCTGATCAGGCCCGGCGGTTAAAATCACAACTGGGCCTCATGCTGCCAACGTTGGCGGGGGGGGGAGGTCAGGGGTCAGCACTTGTCACCCCTTCCCCTTGCAATCCCACTCCAAGTTAAAATTTCTCCTTAAGTTTCCAACGCCCCCTCTTCCCCATTTCCTCCTCCTCTCCTGAAGGCCCCCCACTCAGGCTGGGCTGTCCCCCTCCTGTCCCCCTGTCTAAGACCAGCTCACTGGGGGCCGAAGCTGAACTTTCCTGGCCTGCACGGTTTGGCTCTACACTGTCCACCAGGGGAGGCCCATGTCCTCTGTGTTACACTTTAATCAGTCAGTACAGGAAAGAAAGATCTTGCCTTTCTATAGCACCCGTCACCACCCAGGACGTCCCAAAGCGTTTCACAGCCAATGAAGTACTTTTCTGAAGTGTGGTCACTGTTGTAATGTAGGAAACGCAGCAGCCAATTTACGCACAGCAAGATCCCACAAACAGCAATGAGATAATCTGTTTTTTTTTTAGTGGTGTTGGTTGAGGGATAAATATTGGTCAGGACACGAGGGAGAACTCCCCTTCGAAATAGCGGCCGTGGGATCTTTTACATCCACCTGAGTGGGCCTCCTGCTCTCCCCCCACTCCCCACGATCCTCTGCTCCTCCCCATCGGTCAGCTACCGTTTCTGCCTTATCCAGCTGGGCAACTGACCGGACGCATGCTGATCAGGCCCGGCAGAGTGGGCCTCGGTTTAATGTCTCATTTGAAAGACGGCACCTCCGACAGTGCAGCGCTCCCTCAGTACTGGCACTGGGAGTGTCGGCCTGGTTTACGTGCGCAAGTCGCTGGAGTGGGGCTCGAACTCATGACCTTTCTGACTCGGAGGCAGGGAGCGCTGCCCACTGAGCCATGGCTGACAAAAGACGAGCCAACTCGTGCACAAAGGCAGCATTAGAGAGAACTTTGTGCCATTGAATTTTGGAAGCATTTGTGAGACGAGAAGGTGGTTTGTTTCTGGGTAAACAGGGCCTGTGCTTACCTTGATTGGTAGAACAGACTGCACAGTCCTTTCCAATTTCAATCAGCGGGAGGCCCTTTTAACTCTGCTAACAAGGCTGTCTTTTTTTTCATTTCATATTCATCAGAGAATTGCCTGTGATGTATTTTTTAACAGATTTTAACAATGCTCTCCCATTCCGATAGATACTGAATATCTGATTCCTTCCGTCACACCAGCAACGTGATGCCATTTCATGTTCCGCATTCAAAATTGGCAGTGACAGGGAGAACCGGCCAATATCCAAAACATTTCCACAGCACAGACTCAACTACGATGCCACTTAATGCTAAATGTTACAAAAAAGGAGATATCTGTAAACCGACTGGTGTCCGGTGTACTTTCCTTCCGGGAGATATCGATACACTGGTGTCTCTCAGTCCCTCCCTCAGGGAGATATCTGACTGGTGTCTCTCAGTCCCTCCCTCAGGGAGATATTTGACTGGTGTCTCTCAGTCCCTCCCTCGGGAAGATATCTGACTGGTGTCTCTCAGTCCCTCCCTCAGGGAGATATTTGACTGGTGTCTCTCAGTCCCTCCCTCGGGAAGATATCTGACTGGTGTCTCTCAGTCCCTCCCTCAGGGAGATATCTGACTGGTGTCTCTCAGTCCCTCCCTCAGGGAGATATTTGACTGGTGTCTCTCAGTCTCTCCCTCAGGGAGATATCTGATTGGTGTCTCTCAGTCCCTCCCTCAGGGAGATATTTGACTGGTGTCTCTCAGTCTCTCCCTCGGGAAGATATCTGACTGGTGTCTCTCAATCCCTCCCTCAGGGAGATATCTGACTGGTGTTTCTCAGTCCCTCCCTCAGGGAGATATCTGACTGGTGTCTCTCAGTCCCTCCCTCAGGGAGATATCTGACTGGTGTCTCTCAGTCCCTCCCTCAGGGAGATATCTGACTGGTGTCTCTCAGTCCCTCCCTCAGGGAGATATTTGACTGGTGTCTCTCAGTCCCTCCCTCAGGGAGATATCTGACTGGTGTCTCTCAGTCTCTCCCTCAGGGAGATATCTGACTGGTGTCTCTCAGTCCCTCCCTCAGGGAGATATCTGACTGGTGTCTCTCAGTCCCTCCCTCAGGGAGATATTTGACTGGTGTCTCTCAGTCCCTCCCTCAGGGAGATATTTGACTGGTGTCTCTCAGTCCCTCCCTCGGGAAGATATCTGACTGGTGTCTCTCAGTCCCTCCCTCAGGGAGATATCTGACTGGTGTCTCTCAGTCTCTCCCTCAGGGAGATATCTGACTGGTGTCTCTCAGTCTCTCCCTCAGGGAGATATTTGACTGGTGTCTCTCAGTCCCTCCCTCAGGGAGATATCTGACTGGTGTCTCTCAGTCTCTCCCTCAGGGAGATATCTGACTGGTGTCTCTCAGTCCCTCCCTCAGGGAGATATCTGACTGGTGTCTCTCAGTCCCTCCCTCAGGGAGATATTTGACTGGTGTCTCTCAGTCCCTCCCTCGGGAAGATATCTGACTGGTGTCTCTCAGTCCCTCCCTCAGGGAGATATCTGACTGGTGTCTCTCAGTCTCTCCCTCAGGGAGATATCTGACTGGTGTCTCTCAGTCTCTCCCTCAGGGAGATATTTGACTGGTGTCTCTCAGTCCCTCCCTCAGGGAGATATTTGACTGGTGTCTCTCAGTCCCTCCCTCGGGAAGATATCTGACTGGTGTCTCTCAGTCCCTCCCTCAGGGAGATATCTGACTGGTGTCTCTCAGTCCCTCCCTCAGGGAGATATCTGACTGGTGTCTCTCAGTCCCTCCCTCAGGGAGATATCTGACTGGTGTCTCTCAGTCCCTCCCTCAGGGAGATATTTGACTGGTGTCTCTCAGTCCCTCCCTCAGGGAGATATCTGACTGGTGTCTCTCAGTCTCTCCCTCAGGGAGATATCTGACTGGTGTCTCTCAGTCCCTCCCTCAGGGAGATATCTGACTGGTGTCTCTCAGTCCCTCCCTCAGGGAGATATTTGACTGGTGTCTCTCAGTCCCTCCCTCAGGGAGATATCTGACTGGTGTCTCTCAGTCCCTCCCTCGGGAAGATATCTGACTGGTGTCTCTCAGTCCCTCCCTCAGGGAGATATCTGACTGGTGTCTCTCAGTCCCTCCCTCAGGGAGATATTTGACTAGTGTCTCTCAGTCTCTCCCTCAGGGAGATATCTGATTGGTGTCTCTCAGTCCCTCCCTCAGGGAGATATCTGACTGGTGTCTCTCAGTCCCTCCCTCAGGGAGATATTTGACTGGTGTCTCTCAGTCCCTCCCTCAGGGAGATATCTGACTGGTGTCTCTCAGTCCCTCCCTCAGGGAGATATTTGACTGGTGTCTCTCAGTCCCTCCCTCGGGAAGATATCTGACTGGTGTCTCTCAGTCCCTCCCTCAGGGAGATATTTGACTGGTGTCTCTCAGTCCCTCCCTCGGGAAGATATCTGACTGGTGTCTCTCAGTCCCTCCCTCAGGGAGATATCTGACTGGTGTCTCTCAGTCCCTCCCTCAGGGAGATATTTGACTGGTGTCTCTCAGTCTCTCCCTCAGGGAGATATCTGATTGGTGTCTCTCAGTCCCTCCCTCAGGGAGATATTTGACTGGTGTCTCTCAGTCTCTCCCTCGGGAAGATATCTGACTGGTGTCTCTCAATCCCTCCCTCAGGGAGATATCTGACTGGTGTTTCTCAGTCCCTCCCTCAGGGAGATATCTGACTGGTGTCTCTCAGTCCCTCCCTCAGGGAGATATCTGACTGGTGTCTCTCAGTCCCTCCCTCAGGGAGATATCTGACTGGTGTCTCTCAGTCCCTCCCTCAGGGAGATATTTGACTGGTGTCTCTCAGTCCCTCCCTCAGGGAGATATCTGACTGGTGTCTCTCAGTCTCTCCCTCAGGGAGATATCTGACTGGTGTCTCTCAGTCCCTCCCTCAGGGAGATATCTGACTGGTGTCTCTCAGTCCCTCCCTCAGGGAGATATTTGACTGGTGTCTCTCAGTCCCTCCCTCAGGGAGATATTTGACTGGTGTCTCTCAGTCCCTCCCTCGGGAAGATATCTGACTGGTGTCTCTCAGTCCCTCCCTCAGGGAGATATCTGACTGGTGTCTCTCAGTCTCTCCCTCAGGGAGATATCTGACTGGTGTCTCTCAGTCTCTCCCTCAGGGAGATATCTGACTGGTGTCTCTCAGTCCCTCCCTCAGGGAGATATTTGACTGGTGTCTCTCAGTCCCTCCCTCGGGAAGATATCTGACTGGTGTCTCTCAGTCCCTCCCTCAGGGAGATATCTGACTGGTGTCTCTCAGTCTCTCCCTCAGGGAGATATCTGACTGGTGTCTCTCAGTCTCTCCCTCAGGGAGATATTTGACTGGTGTCTCTCAGTCCCTCCCTCAGGGAGATATTTGACTGGTGTCTCTCAGTCCCTCCCTCGGGAAGATATCTGACTGGTGTCTCTCAGTCCCTCCCTCAGGGAGATATCTGACTGGTGTCTCTCAGTCCCTCCCTCAGGGAGATATCTGACTGGTGTCTCTCAGTCCCTCCCTCAGGGAGATATCTGACTGGTGTCTCTCAGTCCCTCCCTCAGGGAGATATTTGACTGGTGTCTCTCAGTCCCTCCCTCAGGGAGATATCTGACTGGTGTCTCTCAGTCTCTCCCTCAGGGAGATATCTGACTGGTGTCTCTCAGTCCCTCCCTCAGGGAGATATCTGACTGGTGTCTCTCAGTCCCTCCCTCAGGGAGATATTTGACTGGTGTCTCTCAGTCCCTCCCTCAGGGAGATATTTGACTGGTGTCTCTCAGTCCCTCCCTCGGGAAGATATCTGACTGGTGTCTCTCAGTCCCTCCCTCAGGGAGATATCTGACTGGTGTCTCTCAGTCTCTCCCTCAGGGAGATATCTGACTGGTGTCTCTCAGTCTCTCCCTCAGGGAGATATTTGACTGGTGTCTCTCAGTCCCTCCCTCAGGGAGATATCTGACTGGTGTCTCTCAGTCTCTCCCTCAGGGAGATATCTGACTGGTGTCTCTCAGTCCCTCCCTCAGGGAGATATCTGACTGGTGTCTCTCAGTCCCTCCCTCAGGGAGATATTTGACTGGTGTCTCTCAGTCCCTCCCTCGGGAAGATATCTGACTGGTGTCTCTCAGTCCCTCCCTCAGGGAGATATCTGACTGGTGTCTCTCAGTCTCTCCCTCAGGGAGATATCTGACTGGTGTCTCTCAGTCTCTCCCTCAGGGAGATATTTGACTGGTGTCTCTCAGTCCCTCCCTCAGGGAGATATTTGACTGGTGTCTCTCAGTCCCTCCCTCGGGAAGATATCTGACTGGTGTCTCTCAGTCCCTCCCTCAGGGAGATATCTGACTGGTGTCTCTCAGTCCCTCCCTGGGGGAGAATCTGACTCAGTGTTAAGCTCCCTCTACACTGTCCCATCAAACAGTCCAATGGCAGGTACCGCACGGGTTCGATACAGAGTTAGGGCTAGACAGACTGGATGCAGGGAGGATGTTTCCCTTGACTGGGGGGGTCTTGAACAAGGGGTCACAGTCTCAGGATACGGGGTAGGACATTTAGGTATGAGATGAGGAGAAATTTCTTCACTCAGAGGGTGGTGAACCTGTGGAATTCTCTACCACAGAAGGCAGTGGAGGCCAAGTCACTGAATATATTTAAGAAGGAGCTAGATAGATTTCAAGACACAAAAGGCATCAAGGGACATGAGGAGAGAGCGGGAATATGGTATTGAGATAGAGGATCAGTCATGATCATATTGAATGGTGGAGCAGGCTCGAAGGGCCGAATGGCCCACTCCTTCTCCTATTTTCTATGTTTCTATGTAAAGCTCCCTCTACACTGTCGCATCAAACACTCCCAGGGCAGGTACAGGGTTAGATACAGAGTAAAGCTCCCTCTACACTGTCGCATCAAACACTCCCAGGGCAGGTACAGGGTTAGATACAGAGTAAAGCTCCCTCTACACTGTCCCATCAAACACTCCCAGGGCAGGTACAGGGTTAGATACAGAGTAAAGCTCCCTCTACACTGTCCCATCAAACACTCCCAGGGCAGGTACAGGGTTAGATACAGAGTAAAGCTCCCTCTACACTGTCCCATCAAACACTCCCAGGGCAGGTACAGAGTTAGATACAGAGTAAAGCTCCCTCTACACTCCTCCATCAACGTGTCTCAGTCCTAACCTCGGACTTACGCCAATATGATATTTTTCGATTCCCCACATCGACCATCCTGTGGTGTAAATGCAATTTTCAATTTAGCGCTGAATTCGGAGCAGTTTTGTGCGGTGGGCGTGTCTGCCCATTGAGAATTGCCTCAACTTATTGGACCCTGACAGCCAGTACCCAGAGCTGCCCATCAGTCTGAGCTGGATTGAAACCCTGGTCGCCTGAGGTTCATCGATTTACATTGAAACTACAGCACAGAAACAGGCCATTCGGCCCAACTGGTCTATGCCGGTGTTTATGCTCCTCACGAGCCTCCTCCCTCCCTACTTCATCTCACCCTATCAGCTTCGATTCTTTCCTCACTCATGTGTTTATCGAGCTTCCCCTTAAATGTATCCATGTTATTCGCCTCAACTACTCCTTGTGGGAGTGAGTTCCACATTCCCATCACTCTCTGGGTAAAGAAGTTTCTCCTGAATTCCCAATTGGATTTATTAGCGACTATTTCATTTTGATGACCTGTAGTTTTGCACTCCCCCACAAGTGGAAAAATGTTCTCTACATCAAGGTAGAAGGCCCAATGCACTGTCAGGCCTACTTTTAAACTTTGGACCTTGTGTCAGTCCAAACAGGGCATGGAGATTAATGAGATTTCTTGCCAAATGTTTCTTTGAAGCACATGGGAAAGAACGCTAAGGGCAAATTTAAATTTTATAGATCCACTGAACATACAAATTACTCTCTAGATTAAAATGGATGTTGGACTAACACAAGGCCTGTTATTAAATGCTGACTAATGTGATTGCCATTTACACCCGACCTCTCCACATTCATCCAGTGAGTGCTCTGTACATCACTCCCACTTTTTAACCACCGATTTGTCGATTTTGTCATTAAAGTTTCCAATGTCTGGATTGGCGTTTCTATAACCTATTGATCGCGAGGCATTGCTTCGTTGCCATCGTGACAGGGATCGAGCTGCTTCTCTTCCCGAGTCGATTGGAGAATCTCAGCTCGCGCTCTGGCTGAGGTGGGCCGGCCGGCCACTGACGGGGGCTTCGCGACTCGATTGGGACCCGATCGCGGGGACGATGGGCACGTATCGGGGGGCAGAGCTGTGCCTTCCGCTTGTCGTTGGTGGTTAACGGAGCAGGCCCGTCGTATAAGGAAAGAACTTGCATTTATATAGCGCCTTTCACCTCCTCAGGACGTCCCAACATGCTTCACAGCCAATGAAATACTTTTTTGAAGTGTAGTCACTGTTGTAATGTAGGAAACGCGGCAGCCAATTTTCACACAGCAAGATCCCACAAACAGCAATGAGATAACGACCCAGATCGTCCATTTTTAGTGATGTTTGTTGAGGGATGAATATTGGACCCAGGACACCGGGGAGAACTCCCCCTGCTCTTCTTCAAAATAGTGGCTGTGGGATGTGTTGCGTCCACCTGAGAGGGCAGACGGGGCCTCGGTTTAACGTCGCATCCGAAAGACGGCACCTCCAACAGAGCAGCACTCCCTCAGTACTGACCCTCTGACAGTGCAGCACTCCCTCAGTACTGACCCTCCGACAGTGCAGTGCTCCCTCAGTACTGATCCTCCAACAGTGCAGCACTCCCTCAGTACTGACCCTCCAACAGTGCAGCACTCCCTCAGTACTGACCCTCCGACAGTGCAGCACTCCCTCAGTACTGACCCTCCGACAGTGCAGCGCTCCCTCAGTACTGACCCTCCGACAGTGCGGCACTCCCTCAGTACCGACCCTCCAACAGTGCAGCACTCCCTCAGTACTGACCCTCCGACAGTGCAGCGCTCCCTCAGTACTGACCCTCCGACAGTGCAGCGCTCCCTCAGTACTGACCCTCCGACAGTGCAGCGCTCCCTCAGTACTGACCCTCCGACAGTGCAGCACTCCCTCAGTACTGACCCTCCGACAGTGCAGCGCTCCCTCAGTACTGACCCTCCGACAGTGCAGTGCTCCCTCAGTACTGACCCTCCGACAGTGCAGCGCTCCCTCAGTACTGACCCTCCGACAGTGCGGCGCTCCCTCAGTACTGAACCTCCGACAGTGCAGCGCTCCCTCAGTACTGACCCTCCGACAGTGCAGCGCTCCCTCAGTACTGACCCTCCGACAGTGCAGCGCTCCCTCAGTACTGACCCTCCGACAGTGCAGCACTCCCTCAGTACTGACCCTCCCACAGTGCAGCGCTCCCTCAGTACTGACCCTCCGACAGTGCAGCGCTCCCTCAGTACTGACCCTCCGACAGTGCAGCGCTCCCTCAGTACTGACCCTCCGACAGTGCAGCGCTCCCTCAGTACTGACCCTCCGACAGTGCAGCACTCCCTCAGTACTGACCCTCCCACAGTGCAGCGCTCCCTCAGTACTGACCCTCTGACAGTGCAGCGCTCCCTCAGTACTGACCCTCCCACAGTGCAGCGCTCCCTCAGTACTGACCCTCCGACAGTGCAGCGCTCCCTCAGTACTGACCCTCCGACAGTGCAGCGCTCCCTCAGTACTGACCCTCCCACAGTGCAGCGCTCCCTCAGTACTGACCCTCCGACAGTGCAGCGCTCCCTCAGTACTGACCCTCCGACAGTGCAGCGCTCCCTCAGTACTGACCCTCCGACAGTGCAGCGCTCCCTCAGTACTGCCCCTCCAACAGTGCAGCACTCCCTCAGTACTGACCCTCCGACAGTGCAGCGCTCCCTCAGTACTGACCCTCCGACAGTGCAGCGCTCCCTCAGTACTGACCCTCCGACAGTGCAGCGCTCCCTCAGTACTGACCCTCCGACAGTGCAGCGCTCCCTCAGTACTGACCCTCCGACAGTGCAGCGCTCCCTCAGTACTGACCCTCCGACAGTGCAGCGCTCCCTCAGTACTGACCCTCCGACAGTGCAGCGCTCCCTCAGTACTGACCCTCCGACAGTGCAGCGCTCCCTCAGTACTGACCCTCCGACAGTGCAGCGCTCCCTCAGTACTGACCCTCCGACAGTGCAGCGCTCCCTCAGTACTGACCCTCCGACAGTGCAGCCCTCCCTCAGTACTGACCCTCCGACAGTGCGGCGCTCCCTCAGTACTGACCCTCCGACAGTGCAGCCCTCCCTCAGTACTGACCCTCCGACAGTGCAGCGCTCCCTCAGTACTGACCCTCCGACAGTGCGGCGCTCCCTCAGTACTGACCCTCCGACAGTGCAGCGCTCCCTCAGTACTGCACTGGGAGTGTCGGCCTGGATTACGTGCTGGAGATTTTAACTCTCGGGCTTTATTTAACTGTTTGACCACGAGTCTCCTGCGCTAACCCGGGGGGAAGCGATACTTGGCGGGCGAGCATTCCTGCTCCCCCCGGCCCACAAGGAAACCTTGAGAAAAATTATTTTTTTACCAACTGTCCTGGGCCTCCTCTGCCCCCGACTTGTCGTCA
This sequence comes from Heptranchias perlo, assembly GCF_035084215.1. Lineage (NCBI taxonomy): Eukaryota > Metazoa > Chordata > Chondrichthyes > Hexanchiformes > Hexanchidae > Heptranchias > Heptranchias perlo. The sequence goes on along the minus strand of NC_090347.1, from coordinate 3,482,875 downwards.
GGTTTTACCGAGTGGGACTGAATGCATTGCTGCCTCACTCCATAAAGCAGTGACGGGGAAACACACAATGTGGGCAATCCTGCCGTCTCACGTCCCTGATACGTTTAGGAGGTACAGTATAAATCTGTCGAATCGACAGATCTTATCGATCAAAGGAAAGCAGGTTTTCATGGGCTTGCATTACCACATACCTGTTAGGGGGGCCGTGGGGGTAGAGAGACGATATACATCTTCCTGATCAGTCCGCTCCAAATTATTTTGGCAAACGTTACATCACCTCTTCCGCCCCCACCCTCGATCCAAATCTTGGAACTGTTCCCCTCCCCTCCGCCCCCTCCCACCCCCCCCATAACATCGCCCGTCTCCGCCCCTGCCTCAGCTCCTCTGCTGCTGAAACCCTCATCCGTGCCTTTGTTACCTCCAGACTGGACTATTCCAATGCTCTCCTGGCCGGCCTCCCATCTTCCACCCTCCGTAAACTTGAGCTCATCCGAAACTCTGCTGCCCGTATCCTAACTTGCACCAAGTCCCGTTTACCCATCACCCCCTGTGCTCGCTGATCTACATTGGCTCCCGGTCCGGGAACGCCTCGATTTAAAAATTCTCACCCTTGTTTTCAAATCCCTCCATGGCCCTCTCCTCTCCCTATCTCTGTAACCTCCTCCAGCCCTACAACCCTCCGAGATCTCTGCGCTCCTCCGATTCTGGCCACTTGCGCATCCCCGATTTTAATCGCTCCACCATTGGCGGCCGTGCCTTCAGCTGCCTGGGCCCTAAGCTCTGGAATTCCCTCCCTGATCCTCTCCGCCTCTCTCTCCTCCTTTAAGACGCTCCTTAAAACCTACCTCTTTGACCAAGCTTCTGGTCACCTGTCCTAATATCTCCTTATGTGGCTCGGTGTCGAATTTTGTTTGATAATCGCTCCTGTGAGGCGCCTTGGGACGTTTTACTACGTTAAAGGCGCTATATAAATGCAAGTTGGTGTTGTTTAGAAATGGCTGCACCTCTGCAGTTTGGGTTGGGGAGTGGGAGAGGCAGAGCTGCCAGTCCCGATCGCTGCCCAATGGCCCTTGCTGAAAGGCGCGGATGTGTACCTGCTTGGGTGTGATGCCTTTCATGGTGGAAGAGGCTGCCGAAACTAACCGTTCTGGGTCACACGGGGGGGGGAATCAGCACTCGGGGCGAGTAACCAGGTGGGCGTCTGGAAGCGAACCTCGGTAAAGGGAGCCAGCGGTTTTAGGAGAGGAGACACTTCAATGAAAGTCTCCAATGGAAACCCGCCCGGTATGTGATATTGCCCAGGACTGTGAGTTGCTGCAGTCCTGCTGCACCTGTGATCAATCCTCACTGTACGAAAGCTGCAGCTCGAATTTCTAATGGAGAAGTGCTGAGAAATGAAACAGGAGAGATAATTGCTCATTGTTCAGTAGCACCAGTTAACGGGATAAATATTTGATTAAACAAAAAAGGTAACAGAGAGCAATTGGAAAGTATGAATAGATGAATGGTCCTTGGAAAGACTTCTCAGGTCACTGTGCTCACTGTGACCTTTGGTGGCGTTTCCTTTTTGTGATTTTTGTGTAATTCTGTGACAGAAAGAGAGAAAGAAAGATCTGCATTTATATAGCGCCTTTCCCGACCTCAGGACGCCCCAAAGAGCTTCGCAGCCAAATGAAGTATCTTTTGAAGTGCAGTCACTGTTGTAATGTAGGAAACGCGGCAGCCAATTTGTGCACAGCAAGATCCCACAAACAGCAGCGAGATACACATCCAGATAATCTGTTTTAGTGATGTTGGCCAGGACACCGGGGAGAACTCCGCTGCTCTTCTTCAAAATAGAGCCATGGGCTCTTTTACGATTGTCTCATCCGAAAGACGGCACCTCCGACAATGCAGCACTCCCACAGTACTCCATTCGGAGGTTCAGCCTAGATTTTGTGCTCAAGTCTCTGGAGTGGGACTTCAACCTACAACCCACTGAACCATGGTTGACAGAACCTTGTTACTGCTTTGTGCAGCGATGGACTTTATTTATCTGCTGAGCACTAGAAACTGGATAAGGTCAGGGCAGAATTTATGCATTGGTGCAGGTAAATGTCCTATTGTTAAGGAATGCAAAGGCTATTGGTCCAGTGGGAATCTGTGCAATGGGAGTGAATGAGGAGGGGTTTGGTCCATTGGGATTCTGTACAATGGGAGTGAATGGGAAGGGGTTTGGTCCATTGGGATTCTGCACAATGGGAGTGAACGGGAAGGGGTTTGGTCCATTGGGATTCTGTACAATGGGAGTGAATGGGAAGGGGTTTGATCCATTGGGATTCTGTACAATGGGGGTGAATGGGAAGGGGTTTGGTCCATTGGGATTCTGTACAATGGGAGTGAACGGGAAGGGGTTTGGTCCATTGGGATTCTGTACAATGGGAGTGAATGGGAAGGGGTTTGGTCCATTGGGATTCTGTACAATGGGAGTGAACGGGAAGGGGTTTGGTCCATTGGGATTCTGTACAATGGGAGTGAACGGGAAGGGGTTTGGTCCATTGGGATTCTGTACAATGGGAGTGAATGGGAAGGGGTTTGGTCCATTGGGATTCTGTACAATGGGAATGAATGGGAAGGGGTTTGGTCCATTGGGATTCTGTACAATGGGAGTGAACGGGAAGGGGTTTGGTCCATTGGGATTCTGTACAATGGGAGTGAACGGGAAGGGGTTTGGTCCATTGGGATTCTGTACAATGGGAGTGAACGGGAAGGGGTTTGGTCCATGGGGCAATGGTACAATGGGAGTGAACGGGAAGGGGTTTGGTCCATGGGGCAATGGTACAATGGGAATGAACGGGAAGGGGTTTGGTCCATGGGGCAATGGTACAATGGGAGTGAACGGGAAGGGGTTTGGTCCATGGGGCAATGGTACAATGGGAGTGAACGGGAAGGGGTTTGGTCCATGGGGCAATGGTACAATGGGAGTGAACGGGACTGTTTGGGTTGGATTAGAATTTTTGATCATGTCGCCCGTTTCACTAACCTATGACTGTGACTTTTTGTCAGAGCGGGGGCTGCAATCTCACAATAATTCCTGGCAGGTAATATTCATGAGAGTGAATATATACGTGTGTTACTGTTACTTTACCCGGGGGGGGGGGGGGAACGGGTTATTATCATTATCTCCGATAGATCAGGTCCACAGAGAAACAGAAATCTTTGTTTTGCGTGGATCAGTGGATAGTTCACACTATGAATGAAGAATAGGTAAGAAACAAGGGAGCTGGCTGACCCAATGGGAGTGTCACTCCTGACCTGGGGCAGAGCAGGAGATAAACAACCAGGCTCCTTTAGCCCAAATCTTGCCGTGGACTGGTACAATGCTTTCATGCTCCAACACACCACGGGAATGGAGTGGGATTTCCCCGGGTGCTGAGTTACCCGTCATCTGCACGTTCATGTCATTGACTGGGGGCCAGGCGCTTTGTCAAAGAGATGGGTGGCCATATTCGGAAGGTCGGTCAGCACCTGAGAATGTTCTTGCCCACCTTCTAAAGCCACTCTGTGAAGTAAGAATTGGTGGAGTCCTGGGAACAGATGTGCCAGTGCATGGTGTGAGTCAAAGAGAATTGGTGTGGCCCTTGGAACAGATGTGCCGGTGCACGGTGAGAGTCAAAGAGAATTGGTGGAGCCCTGGGAACAGATGTGCCGGTACACGGTGAGAGTCAAAGAGAATTGGTGGAACCCTGGGAACAGATGTGCTGGTGCACGGTGAGAGTCAAAGAGAATTGGTGGAGCCCTGGGAACAGATGTGCCGGTACACGGTGAGAGTCAAAGAGAATTGGTGGAACCCTGGGAACAGATGTGCTGGTGCACGGTGAGAGTCGAAGAGAATTGGTGGAGTCCTGGGAACAGATGTGCCGGTACATGGTGAGAGTCAAAGAGAATTGGTGGAGCCCTGGGAACAGATGTGCTGGTGCACAGCGAGAGTTAAAGAGAATTGGTGGAGCCCTGGGAACAGATGTGCCGGTGCACGGTGAGAGTCAAAGAGAATTGGTGGAGTCCTGGGAACAGATGTGCCAGTGCATGGTGAGAGTCAAAGAGAATTGGAAACTGCTCGCCAATAATAGAAAAATGGACCAGATTGAATTCGACTGGAACCCTCTCCCTTCCCATTGACCTCATGATCTGTACTGAACTGCACATTCTCTGCAATTCCCATTTGTTGGGGGATGGGAGGGGGGCTGTTTAATTACAGTAGGTGGGGGCTGGGGTTGGATTCCACAGTTTACCACGGGATAATCCTGGAATATCACCGAGAGCTCCAAAAAGGGAGAAATTGAAGGGAACACACATACACACACACATATATATATATATATATATTTTACAGCGAGTAATCTGAGCATAAAGCAGCACAGAGAGATTAACCTTGCTTTGTTCGGGTTATCAGTTTGAAAGTGTTGTGATTTTATTTGCGACGCGGTGTTTGTGGGAGTCCCCTCTATCGGATTGTTTGATGAGAATAAATCCAGGGAGGAACAAGCACTTTGCACTGGTGACCACAAACGGTCCCAACAAAAGAAGTCTTTCATTTTTATTGTTAGCATCTGTGATACGTTGAGCTTTTTTGCTGATCCAATGATGCCCCTGAGCCATGCTGTAGAATTTATTAATTACTCTCTCACGGGTTGGGGGAGGGGAGGGCACATTTTTCTCTGTATCAAACAGGGAGACCTCTCCTCCCCCCACCATCTGCCCACCGAATTTGTTGTGCTAGAATCACCGTCCGCGTGATTATCTCACCAAAGAGTGTAGTTTACACTCCATTAAACGGCCCGCATTCAACTAACTCTATGACCGCGGGCAATCTGTGTAACAGAGCACGTGCTGACAAATTACTCGGGTCTAATCTTATTTTTGTGCTGTATCCCAAGGTGAGTATTGTACAAAGCTACTTGTGCTGAATTGAGAAAGTTTAGAAATATGATAATGGGCAAATCTACAGAATCTGTGTTCTAAAAATCTTGGTTGTGTATAAATGTATTCTGTTCAGTAATTAATTTGGCACTTTGTTTTTTTTTATTGTACAACTAATATTATTATCCGTTTAATTTTTTTTTTGCTGACACAAGTAACAAGGCTTTTCCTCACCGCTCTGAGCTGTGAAATAAAAACTGTCCATCGAACAATACCCCAGCATCCAGTCCAGTGTCTCAGTGCAGCGAGTAAAGGGAGTGAGGCAGGTCCCACACAACATTAACATTATTTACTACCGCGTTTAAAAAAAAGTCTATGCGCTGATATATATTTATAAAATAGCTGTTCTTCGCCAGTGACTTTAAGTGAGTTTATTCGCTGAGTCAGGAAGGTTCTAGATTCAATCGTCCGTCTATGCTGAAACCACTGATCTCATTCTGACCTTCTGAGTGAATAAGGAGAGAGAGATTCTATCCATTCACTCTCCCCCCCCCCGCTGTTTCCCCCCGTAGCCCTGCAAATTTTTTCCCTTCAACTATTTATCCAATTCCCTTTTGAAAGTTATTATTGAATCTGCTTCCACCGCCCTTTCAGGCAGTGAATTCCAGATCATAACGACTCACTGCGTAAAAAAAAAATTCTCTTCATCTCCCTTCTGGCTCTTTTGCCGATCGCCTTAAATCTGTGTCCTCTGGTTACCGACCCTCCTGCCACTGGAAACAGTTTCTCCTTATTTACTCCAGCAATGATTTCATGATTTTGAACACCTCGATCAAATCTCCCCTAAACCTTCTCTGCTCTAAGGAGAACAGCCCCAGCTTCTCCAGTCTCTCCACATAACTGAAGTCCCTCATCCCTGGCACCATTCCAGTAAATCTCTTCTGTACCCTCTCTAAGGCCTTGACATCCTTCCTAAAGTGCGGTGCCCAGAATTGAACACAATCCTCCAGCTGAGGCCGAACCAGTATTTATAAACGTTTAGCTTAACTTCCTTGCTTTTGCACTCTGTGCCTCTGTTAATAAAGCCCAGGATCTCATATGCTTTTTAACAGCCAGTGTGCTGGACTCCCACACTGGGGGGGGAGGGGAGGGCTGGGATGGGAGGAGGTGGAGGTAGGTGGAGAGGGGAGGGAGTGGGAGGGAAGGGAGGAGGGAGGAGAGGAGGAGAGAGGGGACGGATTGGGAGGAGGAGGGAGGAAGGGGAAGGGAGGAGGGAGGGTGAGGGAGAGGGGACGGATTGGGAGGAGGAGGGAGGAAGGGGAAGGGAGGAGGGAGGGCGAGGGAGAGGGGACGGATTGGGAGGAGGAGGGGGAGGGGAGGGGTGGGAGGGAGGGGGAGGGGTGGGGTTGGGAGGGGAGAGAAGCGAAGGGGTGGGAGTAGTGGGAGGGGATGGAGGATGGGAGGAAGGAGTGGGAAGGGGAGAGGAGGGGGAGGGGAGGGGAGGGAGGAGTGGAAGAGGAGGAGGAGGGAGGGGAGGGGGAGGGGAGGGGAGGAGTGGAAGAGGAGGAGGAGGGAGGGGAGGGGGAGGACTGAGTCTGATTCCAGCTTTAGTGGCTTCCATTGTGCAAGGGACCTAATTTTGATCCCAGCCAAATTAGGGTTGCCAACCCTCCAGGATTGCCCTGGAGTCTCCAGGAATTAAAGACTAATCTCCTGGACACTGCCGCCAGCAAAAACCCAGGAGAAAAATGCATTGTTTTTAAAAAAAAAATTCTTCAAAAACTTTTGTTTATTATTTACAAAAATATTGGACGTGGGGAAAACAGACTGTTGTTTGACTGACAGTCAAGAATCATCGAATTGGGTAACCAAGAGTCTATTCACTTTCCGATTGGCCGCGGGAAGGTGGGCACCGCAAGGATGGACGTGTCGGTCGACCAATGGCGGGAGTGTGGGGGCGGGATGGCTGGAGGCGGACGGTCATGTGATGAAACTCCGGGAATATGTCCAACCAGAGTTGGCGACCCAAAGCCCAGAGGGAGTGCGGATCGCTGGATTGCTGAGCTGGGGGACGAGCTTCTGTTTTCACCACTGGGGGCCGTGTTGTGTTGTGTTGGAGCCTTGCTCTGGGAAGGGTCTTGATTGCAATGAAATTTGGCCTCAGCTGCATCAAATAGAAGCACTTTACCAGATAACGGCCGGGCACGGGAGAGGAGGGGCCCAGCCTATCCCCTCCAACCTTCACTCCTATTGGCTGGTGAGGAGTAGGTGCCAGAAGGACCATGGGTTATTGCTGTGACCTCTCTCAATTTTGATTGACAGAACCATTTCCATTTCCAATTTGACTTTAACTACTACACTCACAGCTCGAAAAGCCTGATCCACAGGAACAGTAATAATGGAGCAAGGTCCCATTAGACTCAATTCATTGTTTCCCAGTCACTGATTCGCCTGAACAATCTTTTATTTCTCAATGAACATCTTTAGAAATGGTGCAGAAAACAGGAATGAACAGGATGTTGTAAGTGACATTATCGCAGTCTGACAGGTTCGTACAGTGACACTCGAGTGTGTAATCACACCGTGTTGTACATTAGTGTCCTGGTCGGTGTGGAGGGGATCGTACAGTGACACTCGAGTGTGTAATCACACCGTGTTGTACATTAGTGTCCTGGTCGGTGTGGAGGGGATCGTACAGTGACACTCGAGTGTGTAATCACACCGTGTTGTACATTAGTGTCCTGGTCGGTGTGGAGGGGATCGTACAGTGACACGACTCCTGACCGTGTTTGTAATAATTTCCTTTGTGTATCTTTCTTCAGCTCCCTTCCCAGGGATGCAGTTTAGAGGATGCTCTGGTCCTTCCTGCCTCTCTGACCACGATATTCCAATGCCCTCAAGTTGGTGCCCGACCTTTTTTCTCTATCCCTCTTCCCTCATATCTGTCTCTCTGTCTCTCTCCCTCTCATTCGCTCTCTGTTTCTCCCGCATTTAAAATCTGAGGTCGACATGACCAGCTCCCCAGATTCTGATTTATCCCAATATTGCCCTAAGCTTGCTCCTTCCAACAGGCCATGAGCAGTATGTGCTCGCTGACCTACACTGGCTCCTGGTCCGGCAACGCCTCAGTTTTAAAATTCTCATCCTTGTTTTCAAATCCCTCCATGGCCCTCGCCCCCTCCCTATCTCTGTAACCTCCTCCAGCCCGACAACCCTCCGAGATCTCTGCGCTCCTCCAATTCTGGCCTCTTGCGCAGCCCCGATTTCCTTCACTCCACCATTGGCGGCCGTGCCTTCAGCTGCCTGGGCCCTAAACTCTGGAGTTCCCTCCCTAAACCTCTCTGCCTCTCTCTCCTCCTTAAAACCTACCTCTTCGACCAAGCTTTTGGTCACCTGCCCTAATGTCTCCTTGTGGCTCGGTGTCAAATTCTGTTTGATAATAGCTCCTGTGAAGCGCCTTGGGATGTTTTACTCCGTTAAAGGCGCTATATAAATGCAAGTTGTTGTGTACACAGTGAACAACAAAAAGGATGCTAATAACAGACGAAAATGCATCCACAACAAGACACACACGATGGGTTCTGTTACTAACAGCTGTTATCGTGTTAGACACTGAGAGGCAGCAGCCTCGCTCCATCAAATCACGTGATCCAAACTCAAGCCTGATTGCACCACATGACTGGAGCTGCAATGATATCAGGCTTAAATTTAACTGCAAGCTGTCGGGGACCGATCTCCGCACCCCCCACCCCCCAGGTCAAAAACACCCCCTTATAGACTGGTCATGATTTCGAACCCTGGTGTCCTCTGAGTTAGCTGATCATAGACAGGGTGGCAATAGGATTGCTCAGTACCCTTGCCGAGGGAGGGAAGCCCCTGCTGGAAAGGGGCACCTGAAAGACAGCACCTCCGACAGTGCAGCACTCCCTCAATGCTGCAATGGGAGTGTCGGCCTAGATTCAAATCCCTGGAGTATTTTTTCACTCGTTCATGGGGTGTCGCTGGCGAGGCCGGCATTTATTGCCCATCCCTAATTGCCCTTGAGAAGGTGGTGGTGAGCCGCCTTCTTGAACCGCTGCAGTCCGTGTGGTGACGGTTCTCCCACAGTGCTATTAGGAAGGGAGTTCCAGGATTTTGACCCAGTGACGATGAAGGAACGGCCGATATATTTCCAAGTCGGGATGGTGTGTGACTCGGAGGGGAACGTGCAGGTGGTGTTGTTCCCATGCGCCTGCTGCCCTTGTCCTAGGTGGTAGAGGTCGCGGGTTTGGGAGGTGCTGTCGAAGAAGCTTTGGCGAGTTGCTGCAGTGCATCCTGTAGATGGTACACACTGCAGCCACAGTGCGCCGGTGGTGAAGGGAGTGAATGTTTAGGATAGTGGATGGGATGCCAATCAAGTGGGCTGCTTTGTCCTGGATGGTGTCGAGCTTCTTGAGTGTTGTTGGAGCTGCACTCATCCAGGCAAGTGGAGAGTATTCCATCACACTCCTGACTTGTGCCTTGTAGATGGTGGAAAGGCTTTGGGGAGTCAGGAGGTGAGTCACTCACCACAGAATAACCAGCCTCTGACCTGCTCTTGTAGCCACTGTATTTATATGTCTGGTCCAGTTAAGTTTCTGGTCAATGATGACCCCCAGGATGTTGATGGTGGGGGATTTGGCGATGGTAATGCCGTTGAATGTCAAGGGGATGTGGTTAGACTCTCTTTTGTTGGAGATGGTCATTGCCTGGCACTTATCTGGCGCGAATGTTACTTGCCACTTATGAGCCCAAGCCTGGATGTTGTCCAGGTCTTGCTGCATGTGGGCACGGACTGCTTCATTATCTGAGGGGTTGGGAATGGAACTGAACACTGTGCAATCATCAGTGAACATCCCCATTTCTGACCTTATGTTGGAGGGAAGGTCATTGATGAAGCAGCTGAAGGTGGTTGGGCCTAGGACACTGCCCTGAGGAACTCCTGCAGCAATGTCCTGGGGCTGAGATGATTGGCCTCCAACAACCACTACCATCTTCCTTTGTGCTCTGTATGACTCCAGCCACTGGAGAGTTTTTCCCCTGATTCCCATTGACTTCAATTTTACTCGGGCTCCTTGGTGCCACACTCGGTCAAATGCTGCCTTGATGTCAAGGGAAGTCACTCTCACCTCACCTCTGGAATTCAGCTCTTTTGTCCATGTTTGGACCAAGGCTGTAATGAGGTCTGGAGCCGAGTGGTCCTGGCGGAACCCAAACTGAGCATTGGTGAGCAGGTTATTGGTGAGTAAGTGCCACTTGATAGCACTGTCGACGACACCTTCCATCACTTTGCTGATGATTGAGAGTAGACTGATGGGGCGGTAATTGGCCAGATTGGATTTGTCCTGCTTTTTGTGGACAGGACATACCTGGGCAATTTTCCACATTGTCAGGTGGATGCCAGTGTTGTAGCTGTACTGGAACAGTTTGGCTAGAGGCGGGGCTAGTTCTGGAGCACAAGTCTTCAGCACTACAGCCGGGATGTTGTCAGGGCCCATAGCCTTTGCTGAATCCAGTGCACTCAGCCGTTTCTTGATATCACGTGGAGTGAATCGAATTGGCTGAAGACTGGCTTCTGTGATAGGGAGGAGGCTGAGATGGATCATCCACTCGGCACTTCTGGCTGAAGATGGTTGCAAATGCTTCAGCCTTGTCTTTTGCACTCCCGTGCTGGGCTCTGCCATCATTGAGGATGGAGATGTTTGCAGAGCCTCCTCCTCCCGTTAGTTGTTTAATTGTCCACCACCATTCACGACTGGATGTGGCAGGACTGCAGAGCTTTGTGGGGCTTGAACCTATAACCTTCTGTCAGAGAGCAAGAGAGGGCCGAGAGTGTGCTAGCCCCTGACCCCCCAGAGGGAGCATTATTCTAAATCGCACCATATCTTATGCTTCCAAATGCATCCAACACATTGCTACACCTCTGCACAGACGGGCTGATGCTCTGGGTTTGTTCTGGGGTAGGGAATTGGACTCCTGCCGATGGAGTTGTGCAAATTGAAGTGTGAGTCTTCACCAATGTAATCGTCACACACTCCCAAGACACCAGTCAAGATGCTGGGTAAAGGCAGGATTCAGGCTTAGCGGCAATGCCCCACACAGTCCAATAGCCCACCGATGCCCATCATCCAGGCTCACAGAGCATGGTATAATGTTCACTTGGACACGGTACCAGAAGGTTACTGCCGCCCATGGGACTGTACCCCAGCGATGAGTCAACACCATCAGGGGACACGGGTACACCGGGGGTGGGAGTTGGGGGGGAGAGAGGGGAGGGGAATCGGGGGGCGGGGAGAGAAAGTACGGGAGCTTTCTTTCCAAGTTTGTGAGGCGGGCCTGGCAGCTCCTGGCTGGAGTCGAGGGGCAGATTTGTTCAGAATCCTACAGCTGCGTCAGCCTGAGGCAAATTTTTTCAAGGTCGTCGTTGTCTGTATAATCCGTGTTTCATCCTGAAGAACATTACCCTAAAGACCCCAGCATCAACTTTTGCGCTTAAACCATTTAAGACGCCTTTTAGATCTTCTGTATTTGAAGTCTGGATATTGAATCAGGTCAAGACACCGCGTAGAAGTTCCCCTGACTCCTCTCTGACGTGCTTCTTATTTTGGGAATTCTCTCTGGTTTCCCCAGGAATGCTCATCTCCATTAACATCCACGGGCGTTGGAGAGACTGCGTCTCGGCTGGTGTCTTGGGGGCCTGTGACGATTACATTGGTGAAGACACACACTTCAATTTGCACTACCCCATCGGCAGGAGTCCAGCTCCCCACCCCACCCCAGAGAACCAGCCCCTCTGTGCAGAGGTGTAGCAATGCGCTGGATGCATTTGGAAGCATAAGACATGGGTTTGATTTAGAATAATGCTCCCTCTGGGGCTCAGTGGGCAGCACGCACACTCTCTGAGTTAGAAGGTCGTGGGTTCGAGTCCCGCTCCAGAGACTGGAGCACATAATCTCGGCTGACACTCCCAGTGCAGCACTGAGGGAGTGCTGCACTGTCGGAGGCGCTGTCCTTTGGATGAGACGTTAAACCGAGGCCCTGTCTGTCCCTTCTCAGGTGGATGTAAAAGATCCCATGGCCACCATTTGAAGGTGTCATGGACAATATTTATCCCTCAACCAACACCTAAAAAACAGATTATCTGGTCATTTATCTCATTGCTGTTTGTGGGATCTTGCTGTGCACAAATTGGCTGCTGCGTTTCCTAAATTACAACACTTCAAAAATAAAGTATTCATTGGCTGTAAAGTGCTTTGGGATGTCCCGAGGTCATTAAAGGCGCTGTATAAAGGCGAATCTTTCTTTCTTTTCCTTCCTGGTCTGTATGGGACCAGGTCATGTGTTTACTCAGTAGGGGAGGCTGGCAGCACATTTTATTTTTATGCTCATTCAGAAAAATTCATCAATATTAATGGCATCACAACAACACCAACTTGCATTTATATAGTGCCTTTAACGTAGTAAAACGTCCCAAGGTGCTTCACAGGAGCGATTATCAAACAAAATCTGACACCGAGCCACATAAGGAGATATTAGGACAGGTGACCAAAAGCTTGGTCAAAGAGGTAGGTTTTAAGGAGCGTCTTAAAGGAGGAGAGAGAGGTGGAGAGCGGAGAGGTTTAGGGAGGGAATTCCAGAGCTTAGGGCCCAGGCAGCTGAAGGCACGGCCGCCAATGGTGGAGCGATGAAAATCGGGGATGGGCAAGAGGCCAGAATCGGAGGAGCGCAGAGATCTCGGAGGATTGTAGGGCTGGAGGAGGTTACAGAGATAGGGAGGGGCGAGGCCATGGGGGGGATTTGAAAACAAGGATGAGAATTTTAAAGAGTATCACGAGAGTATTCTTTCTCAGTACATGCAGGAGAGCATGCTGGGATATGAGTATACATACACTGGGATAGGGCACTGTTTGAGGAGCGAGATGATTTGGTGACGGTACCTAGGGATAAGGCCTGGGGTGGATATTAACCTACCCACCGGGGGCGGGGGGGGGGGGGGGGGGTGGTGGAATCAGATGGGTGGGGGGTTAAAATCCCCTGGGGTCACTGGGGGTTTTCCTCGCCTCATGTCCGGGTCTGTTGGAGACTCATTGATAGAGATTGATTGCTGTGATTAGTCAACAACTCCATTATCGTTATATCGTGGGAACTACCAGGATGGGAGAAGGTGAACTAGACGGACCGCGGTCTTTTCTCGTCTAGCGATTCCCATATTCCTAATGAGGGGTTGTCCCATTGAACTGGAGGGGAGAACGGTAGTCGTGGGTGAGGTATTCCCCCTCCCTGAGTTTCTACACTCTTCCATTCTTGAGAAAGGTGGCGTTGGGGCTGGGGTGGGAGATAGGGGGCTGGGGGTGAGGGTGAGAAGATCGCAGTGTGAAGGGAAGGGATTGAAAAACCACTCAGGGTTTTTGTATTTCTGTGTGTTACCCAGGGAATGAGAACCAAAGAAAGAAAATAGAAGGACCTGCATTTATATAGCGCCTTTTACCACCTCAGGACGGCCCAAATTGCTTTACAGCCAGTGAAGAACTTTTGCAGTCTAGTCACTGTTGTAATGTAGGGAAACATGGCAGCCAATTTGCGCACAGCAAGATCCCACAAACAGCGATGCGATAATGACCAGATAATCTGTTTTTTAGTGGTATTGGTTGAGGAATAAATATATTGGCCCAGGACACTGGGGAGAACTCCCCCCTGCTCTTCTTCGAAATAGTGGCCATGGGATCTTTTACGCCCGCTTGAGAGGGCAGACGGGGCCTCAGTTTAACGTCTCATCCGAAAGACGGCCCCTCCGACAGTGCAGCACCCCCTCAGTACTGCACTGGGAGTGTCGGCCTGGATTATGTGCTCAGGTCTCTGGAGTGGGACTCGAACCCACGACCTTCTGACCCAGAGGCGATCGGACGAAGGATGAGAGGTTTAGGCCGTTCAAATTGACCCACTGAAATCACGTGCTTCTACTGAAATCGATGGTGACGGAGGGAAGAGTGAGGACAGCAAACACACCACACATTGCTGAAAATCTTCGCACTGAGACTGAAAGGATCGATTAGCTGGTACAGGTAATCAGGATAAAATATGAATGCAGCTCTTCAACACCAACACAGTCGACACATGGAATTAACAGGAGCGCAGTGTGCACTGCATCGGAGACCCATTCCTCAAACCAGCCCCACACAGCAAGCGACAACAACCAGAGGGTGCCTATGCTCACTGAGGTGAAGGGTGTCAGTGCAGAGCAGGTGAACACACTTCATATTCCAGGTACCCAGAGACTTGAGTGCAAAAATCCAGCCCAACACTCCCAGTGAGGGAGTGCTGCACTGTCGGAGGTGCCGTTTTTCGGATGAGACGTTAAACCGAGGCCCAATCTGCCCCTCTCAGGTGGACGTAAAAGATCCCATGGCCACTATTTAGAAGAAGAGCAGAGGGGGAGTTCTCCCCGGTGTCCTGGGACAATGTTTATCCCTCAACCAACATCACTAAAAAAAACAGATGATCTGGTCATTTTCCTTATTGCCGTTTGTAAGAACATAAGCACATAAGAAATAGGAGCAGGAGTGGGCCATTCGGCCCCTCGAGCCTGCTCCGCCATTCAATAAGATCATGGCTGATCTTCAATCTCGACTCCACTTTCCTGCCCGATCCCCATATCCCTTGATTCCACTAGAGTCCAAAAATCTATCGATCTCAGTTTTGAATATACTCAACGACTGAGCATCCACAGGCCTCTGGGGTAGAGAATTCCAAAGATTCACAACCCTCTGAGTGGAGAAATTTCTCCTCATCTCGGTCCTAAATGGCCCACCCCGTCTCCTGAGACTATGCCCCCTGGTTCTAATCTCTCAGCATCTACCCTGTCAAACCCTCTCAGAATCTTATATGTTTCAAGGAGATCACCTCTCATTCTTCCAAACTCCAGAGAGTATAAGCCCATTCTACTCACTCTCTCCTCATAGGACAACCCTCTCATCCCAGGAATCAATCTAGTGAACCTTCATTGCACTGCCTCTAAGGCAAGTATATCCTTCCTTAGGTAAGGAGACCAAAGCTGTGCACAGTATTCGAGGTGTGGTCTTACCAAGGCCCTGTACAATTGTAGCAAGACTTCCTTACTCTTATACTCTAACCCCCTTGCAATAAAGGCCAACATTCCATTTGCTTTCCTAATTGCTTACTGTACCTGTATGTTAACTTTTTGTGTTTCGTGTACAAGGACATCCACATCTCTCTGAACATCAACATTTAATAGTTGCTCACCATTTTAAAAAATTCTGTTTTTCTATTCTTCCTACCAAATTGAATAACCTCACATTTCCCCACATTATACTCCATCTGCCACCTTCTTGCCCACTCACATAACCTGTCCATATCCCTTTGCAGACTCTTTGTGTCCTCCTCACAGCTTACTTTTCCACCTAGCTTTTGTGGGATCTTGCTGTGCGCAAATTGACTGCCGTGTTTCCAACATTTCAACAGTGACTACATATCAAAAAGTACTTCATTGGCTGCAAAGGGCTTTGGGACGTCCTGAAGTCATGAGGTCATGAACAACTGAGGTTATGGAGTGTCTTGAAAGACACAATAAAAGAGCAATAAAGTCTGAAGTCAGAATAAGAGGCAGGGGCTGGCTTGATTGAAGCTTGTGGAGATTGGGTTGACAGATCCCTATTATCAGCACACCAGCTAATAGTATAAAAGCAGAACATTCGCAATCTGCCAGTAGCTCTTGGGCAATTTATTAGTTATGTGCATAGAATTACACCATCCAATTTAAACAAGTCAATGTAAGAAAGAAACAGAGCCTGCCTCAGTCCAGTGAGCTTCTGCCAAAATGTCTTTATTGTCTCATCTCTCAAACTGCTGATAACTGATTCTCTAACACCTCTCTCACCGCCCTGTAAAATGATACACTTCCTAGTTTTATTTTAGGAGAGAGACACAGAAATATAGACAGGCAAAGAGAGGCACACAAAGAGAGATAGACAGAGAGAGAGAGAGAGAGACACACACACACGCACACAGAATGAAAAAAGACATAGAGAAGCAGAAGGGCAGAGAGAGAGAAACAGAGACAGAAAGACACATACACACACAATGAAAAAACAGAGGTACACAAACACACAGAAACAGAGAAACACCCAGCTTCTCCAGTCTCTCCACATAACTGAAGTCCCTCATCCCTGGCACCATTCTGGTAAATCTCCTCTGCACCCTCTCTAAGGCCTTGACATCCTTCCTAAAGTGCGGTGCCCAGAATTGGACACAATACTCCAGCTGAGGCCTAACCAGTGTTTATAAAGGTTTAGCATAACTTCCTTGCTTTTGTACTCTGCTTCTATTAATAAAGCCCAGGATCCCATTTGCTTTTTTAACAGCCGTCTCAACTTGTCCTGCCACCTTCAAAGATTTGTGTACATACACCCCCAGGTCTCTCTGTTCCTGCACCCCCTTTAAAATTGTACCATTTAGTTTATATTGTCTCTCCTCATTTTTCCTTTAAAGATGTATCACCTCATGCTTCTCTGCATTAAATTTCATCTGCCATGTGTCTGCCCATTTCACCAGTCAGTCCTCCTGAAGTCTGTTACCATCCTCCTCACATTTTGTTACATTTCTGAGCTTTGTGTCATCCTCAAACTTCGAAATACCCAAGTCCAGGTCATTAATATATTTCAAAAAGAGCAGTGATCCTAATACTGACCCCTGGGGAACACCACTGTACACTTCCCTCCAGTCTGAAAAACAAACGTTCACCACTACTCTCTGCTTTCTGCCTCTTAGCCAATTTTGAATCCATGCTGCCACTGTCCCTTTAATCCCATGGGCTTCAATTTTGCGAACAAATCTTTTATGCGGCACTTTATCAAACGCCTTTTGAAAGTCCATGTACACAACATCACCCGCACTGCCCTCATCGACCCTCTCCGTTACTTCATCGAAGAACTCAATCAGGTTAGTCAGACGCGATTTGCCTTTAACAAATCCGTGTTGGCTGTCATTTATTAACAATCGGAAACATCCACTCTAGTGAACCCTTCTGTAATTTTAAAGACCTTTAACAATTAAATGAGACACTGGACCCTACCAGCAAATGGGAAGAAAATCATCGGGAACATTGGAGGAGAAACCAGAGGAGAAATCCTTAAGGGTCTTGGCACTTGAATGAGTGACAGGGCACAAGTGATACCTGAACTAGAAGTAGTGACGCAGGTTAATAAGGTCATAAAAAAAGCAAACCAAGCACTGGGGTTCATTTCTAGAGGGACAGAATTGAAAAGCAGAGAAGTTATGTTAAACTTATATAATAGAAAGGATATAGAGGCACTGGAGAAGGTGCAGAAAAGATTCTCATGGATGATACTAGAACTGAGAGGATATACTCATCAGGAAAGGCTGAACACGCTGGGGTTCTTTTCTCTAGGAAACAGAAGGTTGAGGGGTGACCTGATAGAGGTCTTTAAGATAATGAAAGGGTTTGATAGGGTAGACACAGAGAAAATGTTTCCACTTGTGGGAGAGTCCAAAATTAGAGGCCATAAATATAAGATAGTTACTAATAAATCCAATAGGGAATTCAGGAGAAACTTCTTTATCCAGAGAGTGGTGAGAATGTGGAACTCACTCCCACAAGGAGTGGTTGAGGTGAATAGCACAGATACATTTAAGGGGAAGCTGGATAAACACATGAGGGAGAAAGGAATAGAAGGATATGCTGATAGGGTGAGATGAAGTAGGGAGGGAGGAGGCTCGTGTGAAACATAAATGCTAGCCGAGACCAGTTGGGCCGAATGGCCTGTTTCTGTGCTGCAGTTTCAATGTCACTCAATGTAACTGTAGAGCTTGGGGGGGCTTCAATTATTATTGATCACAAAGTTCCTCCCTGATATGAGTTCGTTCCAACCTGTGGCAGCTCTGATTGCAAGATCTTGCGGTCATTGTGTCCTTGTGGCAACACTCCCCGGGCCAGACAATGCCTTTGTCTGTATACATTCGAATAATTCTCTCTGAATCCTGCTACCCGCAGACTGGAAACATCCCCAGGCACAGTGCTATAAACCACTTGAGAATCAGCCACAAACAGGGCTGACTGCCTAAAATATTCATATCAAATTACCAGAATAACAGATACCCGGGAGTGAGTTACAGGCTGGAATCTAATCGAGGGGTTCGGGGGGTTTATATATAGAATAACAGATACCCGGGAGTGAGTTACAGGCTCGAATCTAATCGAGGGGTTCGGGGGGGTTTATATATAGAATAACAGATACCTGGGAGTGAGTTACAGGCTCGAATCTAATCGAGGGGTTCGGGGGGTTTATATATAGAATAACAGATACCCGGGAGTGAGTTACAGGCTGGAATCTAATCGAGGGGTTCGGGGGGTTTATATATAGAGTAACAGATACCCGGGAGTGAGTTACAGGCTGGGATCTAATCGAGGGGTTCGGGGGTTTTATATATAGAATAACAGATACCTGGGAGTGAGTTACAGGCTGGAATCTAATCGAGGGGTTCGGGGGGTTTATATATAGAATAACAGATACCCGGGAGTGAGTTACAGGCTGGAATCTAATCGAGGGGTTCAGGGGGTTTATGTATAGAGTAACAGATACCCGGGAGTGAGTTACAGGCTGGGATCTAATCGAGGGGTTCGGGGGTTTTATATATAGAATAACAGATACCTGGGAGTGAGTTACAGGCTGGAATCTAATCGAGGGGTTCGGGGGGTTTATATATAGAATAACAGATACCCGGGAGTGAGTTACAGGCTGGAATCTAATCGAGGGGTTCGGGGGGTCTATATATAGAGTAACAGATACCCGGGAGTGAGTTACAGGCTGGGATCTAATCGAGGGGTTCGGGGGGTTTATATATAGAATAACAGATACCCGGGAGTGAGTTACAGGCTGGAATCTAATCGAGGGGTTCGGGGTGTTTATATATAGAATAACCGATACCCGGGAGTGAGTTACAGGCTGGGATCTAATCGAGGGGTTCGGGGGGGTTTATATATGGAATATCAGATACTCGGGAATGAGTTACAGGCTGGAATCTAATTGAGGGGTTCGGGGGGGTTATATATAGAATAACAGATACCCGGGAGTGAGTTACAGACTGGAATCTAATCGAGGGGTTCGGGGGGTTTATATATAGAATAACAGATACCCGGGAGTGAGTTACAGGCTGGAATCTAATCGAGGGGTTCGGGGGGTTTATATATAGAATAACAGATACCCGGGAGTGAGTTACAGACTGGAATCTAATCGAGGGGTTCGGGGGGTTTATATATAGAATAACAGATACCCGGGAGTGAGTTACAGGCTGGAATCTAATCGAGGGGTTCGGGGGGTTTATATATAGAATAACAGATACCCGGGAGTGAGTTACAGGCTGGAATCTAATCGGGGGGTTCGGGGGGTTTATATATAGAATAACAGATACCCGGGAGTGAGTTACAGGCTGGAATCTAATCGAGGGGTTCGGGGGGTTTATATATAGAATAACAGATACCCGGGAGTGAGTTACAGGCTGGAATCTAATCGAGGGGTTCGGGGGGTTTATATATAGAATAACAGATACCCGGGAGTGAGTTACAGGCTGGAATCTAATCGAGGGGTTCGGGGGGTTTATATATAGAATAACAGATACCCGGGAGTGAGTTACAGGCTGGAATCTAATCATTACAAAGAACATACAGCACAGAAACTGGCCTTTTGGCCCAACAGGTCCATGCCGGTGTTTATGCTCCACACGACCCTCCTCCCACCCTTCATTTAACCCCATCAACACATCCATCACTTTCTCCCTCATGTGTTTATCTAACTTCCCCTTAAATGTATCTATTCTATTCGCCTCAACCACTCCTTGTGGGAGCGAGTTCCACATTCTCACCACTCTCTGGGTGAAGAAGTTTCTCCTGATTCCCTATTGGATTTATTAGTGACTATCTCATATTTATGGCCCCTAGTTCTGGTCTCCCCTGCAAGTTGAAACATCTTCTCTATGTCTATCCTATCAAACCTTTTCATAATCTTAAAGACCTCTATCAGGTCACCCCCTCAATCTTCTCTTTTCTAGAGAAAAGAGCCCCAGCCTATTCAGTCTTTCTTAATAGGTATAACCTCTCAGTTCTGGTATCATCCTAGTAAATCCTTTAAGTGTGGTCTAACCAAGGTTCTGTACAAGTTTAACGTAACTTCCCTGATTTTCAATTCGATCCCTATAGAAATGAACCTCAGTGCTTTGTTTGCTTTTTTTTTAATGACCTTATTAACCTGTGTCGTGACTTTTAGTGATTTGTGTATCTGTACTTTCAGATCCCTCTGCTCCTCCACCCCATTTAGACTCTTATTTTCCAACGAATATGTGGCTTCTTTATTCTTCCCACCAAAATGCACCACCTCCCACTTATCTATATTGAAATTCATTTGTCAATTACACGTCCATTCTGCAAGTTTATTAATGTCTTCCTGTATTTTGTCGCAGTCCTCCTCGGTATTAACTATACCCCCCAATTTGGTATCGTCTGCAAATTTTGAAATTGTACTTTTGATTCCCGAGTCCAAATCATTTATGTAAATGTAGAACAACATTGGTCCCGGCACCAATCCCTGTGGAACACCACTTCCCCTTTGCCAGTAACTACCCTTAACACCTACTCTGTTTTCTGTTTTGTCGCCAGCTTGCTATCCATCCTGCTACTTGTCCCCTGACTCCACATGCTCTGACCTTAGTCATGAGGTACCTTATCGAAGGCCTTTTGAAAATCCAAATATATTACATCTACCACATTGCCCTTGTCTACACTTACTGTTACTTCTTCAAAGAATTCAATAAGGTTAGTTAAGCTTGACCTTTTAAAATCCGTACTGATGATCCTTTCCTATATTTTCGGTTTCTAGATATTTTTCTGTTGCATCTTTGAGCATGGATTCCATTATCTTTCCTACCACTGACGTTAAGCTAACTGGTCTGTAGTTCCCTGGACTGGTTCTATCGCCTTTTTTAAATATCGGAATCACATTAGCTGTCCGCCAGTCCTCTGGCACTATTCCCTTTTCTAATGAATTTTTATATATACGTAATAGTGCCTCTGCTATCTCTTCCCAAACTTTATTTTAATATGCGCGGATGGAATCCATCCGGACCTGGGGATTTATCCTTTCAAAGTTTAATTTGTTTATCAATTATCTCCCCCCTTTCTATCTTAAATGTCTTTCCATCTTTTTTGATCTCTTCTTCTAATGTCATGCCCACCATGTTAGTCTCCCTGGTAAATAATGAGGCAAAGTAATTATTTGATATTTCTGCCATTTTGCTGTCATTACCTATGAATTTATTGTGTGTACCCCTTAGCCCATCCACATCTTGAATTTTCTTCTATTATTTGTGTCTGTAGAATACTTTACCTTTTTTTTGATATTCCTTGATTATTTAATTTCGTGGTTTCCTTTTGCCGTCCGAATTGCTTTTTTGACTTCTTTCCCAACCTTTTCTTATTCCCATTTGTCATAGGGACATAGGAACAGGAGTAGGCCATTAGCCCCTCGTGCCTGCTCCGCCATTTGATAAGATCATGGCTGATCTGTGATCTAACTCCATGGTACCCGCCTTTGGCCCATATCCCTTAATACCTCTGGTTGCCAAAAAGCTATCTATCTCAGATATAAATTTAGTAATTGAGCTAGTATCAATTGCCGTTTGCGGAAGAGAGTTCCAAACTTCTACCACCCTTTGTGTGTAGAAATGTTTTCTAATCTCGCTCCTGAAAGGTCTGGCTCTAATTTTTAGACTGTGCCCCCTACTCCTAGAATCCCCAACCAGCGGAAATAGTTTCTCTCTATCCACCCTATCCGTTCCCCTTAATATCTTATAAACTTCGATCAGATCACCCCTTAACCTTCGAAACTCCAGAGAATACAACCCCAATTTGTGTAATCTCTCCTCGTAACTTAACCCTTGAAGTCCGGGTATCATTCTAGTAAACCTACGCTGCACTCCCTTCAAGGCCAATATGTCCTTCCGAAGGTGCGGTGCCCAGAACTGCTCACAGTACTCCAGGTGCGGTCTAACCAGGGTTTTGTATAGCTGCAGCATAACTTCTGCCCCCTTGTACTCCAGTCCTCTAGATATAAAGGCCAGCATTCCATTAGCCTTATTGATTATTTTCTGCACCTGTTCATGATACTTCAATGATCCATGTACCTGAACCCCTAGGTCCCTTTGGACATCCACTGTTTTTAACTTTTTACCATTTAGAAAGTACCCTGTTCTGTCCTTTTTTGATCCAAAGTGGATGACCTCACATTTGTCTACATTGAACTCCATTTGCCACAGTTTTGCCCATTCACCTAATCTATCGACTAATCTATTGGGAGAACTCCCTTGCTCTTCATCCAGTAGTGTCACAGGATCTTTTACATCCGCCTGGACAGTGCCGTACACGTATCCATTTAAAGACTAACTACACACATAGTTTATTTTTCCTAGTTCAGTTCTCATCCCCTCAAAATCAGCTTTTTTTCAATTTATTACTTTGGTCCATGTCCTTCTCAATCTTTATTTTAAACCTTATTATGTTAGGATCACTATTGCTCAGATGTTCCCCGACGCTTACATCTCTTACCTGTTCTGGTTCATTTCCCAGGGGTTTGGGTGCTTTATATATAGAATAACAGATACCCGGGAGTGAGTTACAGGCTGGAATCTAATCGGTGGGTTTGGGGGGTTTATATATAGAATAACAGATACCCGGGAGTGGTTTACAGGCTGGAATTTAATCGAGGGGTTCGGGGGGTTTATATTGAGAATAACAGATACCCGGGAGTGAGTTACAGGCTGGAATCTAATCGAGGGGTTCGGGGGGTTTATATATAGAATAACAGGTACCTGGGAGTGAGTTACAGACTGGAATCTAATCGAGGGGTTCGGGGGGTTTATATATAGAATAACAGATACCCGGGAGTGAGTTACAGGCTGGAATCTAATCGAGGGGTTCGGGGGTTTTATATTGAGAATAACAGATACCCGGGAGTGAGTTACAGGCTGGAATCTAATCGAGGGGTTCGGGGGGTTTATATATAGAATAACAGATACCCGGGAGTGAGTTACAGGCTGGAATCTAATCGAGGGGTTCGGGGGGTTTATATATAGAATAACAGATACCTGGGAGTGAGTTACAGGCTGGAATCTAATCGAGGGGTTCGGGGGGGTTTATATATAGAATAACAGATACCTGGGAGTGAGTTACAGACTGGAATCTAATCGAGGGGTTCGGGGGGGTTTATATATAGAATAACAGATACCTGGGAGTGAGTTACAGGCTGGAATCTAATCGAGGGGTTCGGGGGTTTTATATTGAGAATAACAGATACCCGGGAGTGAGTTACAGATGCTTGAACTGGCCCTCCCTGGTTTAGGGTGAATGAACCCATTTGTGGGACCTCCTTCAGGGACTGCCCTGGCTGATACCAGCTCGTTCAGCCCAACCCAGAGTGTAACGTGGACCTGCCCGATCTGTACGTCCCAGGGCCACACCAGGTAATTGCAATTAGCTCCTGAGCTATCGGTGTGTGTGGGGAGGCGGGGGGGAGGTGCCCATTGTTGCACCTAATCTAATTTACAGAAGCTGGAAATACAAATTACATTAATCAAGGCAATGGAAGGGCTGAACTCTCACCAATTACAATGATTTCTGTGAAGCATAACTACAGCAGACTGCTAATTGCAGGCTGAAGTGATGGATAAATGGTAATTTTGTCAGAGCGCAGCTGAATGGGACATAATTAGACAGTCAGTGGAAACCTCTCACTGATGCACATTGACATTGTGTCTGCTCATTTGCCAGTGTGAGCCATGTAACAACAACTCTTCCATCAACACCACACGGGACCTGCAACCAGGGCCCACGGGCACTGCAGCACTGACAGATCCTTGAGAAACCCAACTGAAGGGACTAAAGGCCTTAGGCGCAAGATGGCAGCTGAAATAGTTAGAGAGAC
This sequence comes from Heptranchias perlo, assembly GCF_035084215.1. NCBI lineage: Eukaryota > Metazoa > Chordata > Chondrichthyes > Hexanchiformes > Hexanchidae > Heptranchias > Heptranchias perlo. Next base: position 3,458,954 of record NC_090347.1, on the reverse strand, counting down.
GATGAGGCAGTTGAAGAGGCAGAGGTCCAGCTGATACCAAGCCTGTAGATTGTAAGCAGAAGAGAAGACTGAGGGAGCTGAGCAGTGCCACAGTTTTAAGGTGTCGGGGAGGGATGAGTGGAGCAGGAGGCGGTGTGATGAGTCTTTATTTCAACACGGTGAGGACGCTCGGAGGAGGAAGAGTGTGTTAGACAGAATGTTTGGAGCATTGAGGAGGAAGAGGAGTCTCAGGGGATCAAAGAGTATTTACAGAGAATTTCCCCTCAGGAGATTAAATGGATGGAGTACAGTTTAATGTTTGAGTAAGAGTGTACATGGGCTGTGGGGGGTGACTAAATGGGTGGGGAGAGTCCAGGATAGGGGAGAGGGTACATGGGCTGTGGGGGGAGACTAAATGGGTGGGGAGAGTCCAGGATAGGGGAGAGTGTACATGGGCTGTGAGAGGAGATTGAATGGGTGGGGAGAGTCCAGGATAGGGGAGAGTATACATGGGCTGTGGGGGGAGATTGAATGGGTGGGGAGAGTCCAGGATAGGGGAGAGTGTACATGGGCTGTGGGGGGAGATTGAATGGGTGGGGAGAGTCCATGATAGGGGAGAGTGTACATGGGCTGTGGGAGGGGATTGAATGGGTGGGGAGAGTCCAGGATAGGGGAGAGTGTACATGGGCTGTGGGAGGGGATTGAATTGATGGGGAGAGTCCATGATAGGGGAGAGTGTAGATGGGCTGTGGGAGGGGATTGAATTGATGGGGAGAGTCCAGGATAGGGGAGAGTGTACATGGGCTGTGGGAGGGGATTGAATTGATGGGGAGAGTGCATGGTGCAGAAAATGACTGAGCTTCTCGTTCAGGCTTGTGTTAAACCTGTCTCCCTCACTTCTCAAAAATAAAATAAAAGATATTGACAGATTTGAAGACAGCTGTTCAGTGTAGTGTGGGAACACTAACAAACTATTGCTGTGCACCACAAAATGAATCCCAAGGAGTTCACAATCTTCACTGTAACATATTCTCTCTGCTGCTTTCTCATTAATTAATGGGAAGTGGATGATAATTCATTTATTCTATTTTTTACACACATCAAGGTGAGGGCGCTCAGTGCTGGGGAATGGAACATTTTTCTGCCATCTTTGCATTAAGTTAACATCAGGCACTTCTAGGGCAGGTACAGCACGGGTTAGATACAGAGTAAAGCTCCCTCTACACTGTCCCATCAAACACTCCCAGGGCAGGTACAGCACGGGTTAGATACAGAGTAAAGCTCCCTCTACACTGTCCCATCAAACACTCCCAGGGCAGGTACAGCACGGGTTAGATACAGAGTAAAGCTCCCTCTACACTGTCCCATCAAACACTCCCAGGGCAGGTACAGCATGGGTTAGATACAGAGTAAAGCTCCCTCTACACTGTCCCATCAAACACTCCCAGGGGCAGGTACAGGGTTAGATACAGAGTAAAGCTCCCTCTACACCGTCCCATCAAACACTCCCAGGGCAGGTACAGCACGGGTTAGATACAGAGTAAAGCTCCCTCTACACCGTCCCATCAAACACTCCCAGGGCAGGTACAGCATGGGTTAGATACAGAGTAAAGCTCCCTCTACACTGTCCCATCAAACACTCCCAGGGGCAGGTACAGGGTTAGATACAGAGTAAAGCTCCCTCTACACTGTCCCATCAAACACTCCCAGGGCAGGTACAGCGCGGGTTAGATACAGAGTAAAGCTCCCTCTACACTGTCCCATCAAACACTCCCAGGGCAGGTACAGCATGGGTTAGATACAGAGTAAAGCTCCCTCTACACTGTCCCATCAAACACTCCCAGGGGCAGGTACAGCATGGGTTAGATACAGAGTAAAGCTCCCTCTACACTGTCCCATCAAACACTCCCAGGGCAGGTACAGGGCGGGTTAGATACAGAGTAAAGCTCCCTCTACACTGTCCCATCAAACACTCCCAGGGCAGGTACAGCACGGGTTAGATACAGAGTAAAGCTCCCTCTACACTGTCCCATCAAACACTCTCAGGGCAGGGAATGTTTCCTGTGACAATGTGGAGCAGTTATTACTTGTGTTCCTGCTTTTAGAGTTAAGTTGCTGCCGCAGTTGGGAGCCGCCTTGCCTCTGTGCGTGGCTGATGCTCATAACCTGCTGTGGCCGTATGTCCCTATTGCCCCTACATGGGGTATTATAGGATATTCCCATATATCCCTATTGCCCCTACATGGGGTATTATAGGATATTCCCATATATCCCTATTGCCCCTACATGGGGTATTATCGGATATTCCCATATATCCCTATTGCCCCTACATGGGGTATTATCGGATATTCCCATATATCCCTATTGCCCCTACATGGGGTATTATAGGATATTCCCATATATCCCTATTGCCCCTACATGGGGTATTATAGGAGATTGTCATACATTCTTTATCTCTAATACAAGTTCGAGGACCAGCAAACACTGAAACGTCTGGTTAATGCTCTTTACTAAATCAAGGCAATGAGATAATAAATCACAATCCCTTACATGCAGTGTCCGTGAGATTAAGGTACCAATACTCACATACCCAGAACACCCTCACAAGTTCGCAAGTGTGTCTACTTGGTTGCTTCCGCTGGCTTCAGCAAGTCTAGAT